>NC_140028.1:80261301-80536580 GCF_963513975.1 Fringilla coelebs
GAAAGAACCAGCAAAAAGGTTTGGGCCTACTGCTTTAACAACTTTAACTTTTAGGCTTTTATTTTAGTTGATTTAAAAAAAAATGTACAAAAGGGACTCCAACTAGAAATATATATATGTGCATAATCTTATTTACATCTGTATGTACATCGTGTCTCTTTAATTAGCATTCCTATGACTGAAATTCAGAAATATAGAATATCTATTTCTATCTATTTCTATCTGGTCTGGATTTGGGTTCTTGTTCTATTCCACTTTAAAAAAAATTACAAAACTACTTCTATTTATTCAAATTCAAACGATAAAAAATACCTTTCCAGTGGTTTTTATATTCCTAAATGCCAATTAATTGTCAACTAAAGAGAGGAAAGACTAACTCAGATCCTTTCTTTTGTCTTCATATTTGAAGCCAAAGGACAATGTTTGCTGTTTATATCCTTTTTCTTAAGGAAAAATATACAAACTCTTTGTCAAAGTAAAACTCACCTTTTCTTGTGTCTTTTATGGACACTCCTCCTGCTTAAAGTACATTATGGTACTTCTCATCAAATAGAAACATTTCATAGACTTAGAATTTCTCAGGCAGTGCCAAAGCACTGAATCATATTCACTTCTCTTTTATTCATGCCTCTCCACTGACTGTAATAAAGTTGGACTAAGTGATAATGTTAAACATGAACATCATTTTTTTCCTATCTATTCCCATAGAGTTCCTTCCTTACAAATATATTTCAAATTAAATATGACAGATCATCTGCCAACATTTTTCTTTCAGTGATTATCAGCAAAGTAAATTTTGAATGAAAAATTACCTTTTTTCCCATGTATCTTTAAAAGAAGCATTCTTGGGCTCCTCACATTACACACGGTAGTGTATTTGTTCCTTTCTCATGCTTACAAAATATTATTTTATTATTATAAAATATTTTATAAGTACATTATAAATTATTTTATTTTATAAAAATACAAAATAAGTATTTATACTCTCTTGTTTATATAATAAATTCTAATTCTGTTATACTTCTACTGCTCTCAGAGATATTAGCTTCTGGGAACAATTTTGTGAAGATGCATATTAATCACAAGATTATTTTATATGTATTTTATTGTATCTCTTAACAATGCCATCATCCATGACTGATTTTGCAAACCATTTCAGTAAATCATGAAAAGTAAATAACTCTTGAGAATTTTTCTGTTGGTTGTTTCCCATAGCCTAGGGATTTTATGTTTACTTATCTTATGAGAGAAACTGTCTCTACTGTAAAAAAGTGAAGCACTTAGGTAATCATGATAACTTCTGATGAATGTGTGCTGGTGAATATTATCTATCACTTTATATATTTGAACAAAACACAGAGAATTATTTTCCTGTAATGCTGTATTTCACACATCTATGGTAACTCCACATTTTTACTTTTCATTTCAGCAGTTATAAATAGGTGTAAGTTTTTACCCATAAGGGCAAATATAATAATATTATAATGTTATAAATATATTATAATATGTAATATTAAAAAGTCCATATTAAAATGAAGAATCAAACAAGCAAACAACCTGCCAACAAGAACTATCAATACAGATAACAAAAGAAGGAAAAAAATTGTAAAAATACATTTTTTCATCATTTTGATGCATAAATTGATTTACATACTCACACATGTAAAGTCATTTCTGTCTAAAGGTACAAAAAGTTTTGGTAAATTAGACCTTAAAATACAAAGATGATACTCTTTATGCAAGTGATAACGTCAGCTGTGACAAAACTATGTAGTAACTGATGAGACAGCCATACATGCTGCATTTCTTGATGGTTACAGTAGACTTGAAAGACTAAAGAGTAGCTTAGAGCATGGAAAAAGGATTAAAACATGGATAAAGATGAAACAAATTAATAAAAGCAGAAATCAATTATTTATGGTACATTGCTGGAAACAGAAATTGTTCCATGGATATTCAGAGCAGCTAGTGGCAAGTGCCTCAAATAATAAATTACCGATAAGTTCCCAAACAGCTCAAATCTTTTCGTATTTTACATAAGGAGTTTTTACCTACCAACTCCAGACATCTCCGGAATACTGGCGGTGTACATGTCCTTGGTGAATTTTGGTTCATTGTCATTGATATCGTGGATTTTAATGATAAATTCAGACTCTGGCTCCACTTGTCTTCCAGTTTTTCTGTCTATAGCCTTGGCACGTAGCACGTACAGGGACTTTTCTTCTCTGTCCAATTTCTTTGCAGCATGAATATCTCCTGTATTTTCATCTATAACGAACAGACTGCCAGCCCCATCTCCTGTTAATATGTATTTTAAATTTCCATCTCCTTTATCTTGGTCAGTGTGTAGCTTCAGAGAGGTAGAAAAGAATAATTTTATAAATATATATATATATTGGTATTACAGATCAAAAAATTCAGCATATATGAATAAGTCTGTACAAACTTGACTATAATTTGGGTCAGTAGTGGTTATCTTCTGTCAATCTGCTGGAAAAACTGAAAATTTTAGGCTCAGTCATAGACAAAAAATAGCTGCAAACAAACCCATAAGGACAGAGGAGGATGTAGAGGATGTTGAAATACTATTTAAAATAACAAATTTATAACAAAAAATTGTATTTCTTTGAGCAGTCTGACCCAAAACTACCAGAATTTTCCTTTTAGAAAATGACAGGCACTGTTAAACTCCCAAATTTCTGTTTGTAAAATAACTCTTGCCTTGTATTTACTGGCTGTTGGTAAGGCAATCAGTTACTTTGAAACAAAACAGAAGAAAAGAGTTTTAAATATTAGAGATTCTGAACTTCCCAAAATCACCTATGAATGTTCTGATTTAAGGCACTTATGTTTCTAGTTGTATTGTTTTCTTATTTTATTTTTTTAAGGAACATCTTACCTCTGTTGATTACTTCCTTCTTTCTAGTTCTCTCCACACAGAAGAAATAATTTTCAAGAACACTAGGAGGTAAATTTTCAAAGCATAGAGAGGTCTTTAACAATCCTTTTCCTACTCAACCTCTTTGTAAGAGTTCAAAACTCTGTCCCTATGAACTTACAGGCACTGGTTAATTTGCCATACAGCACCATTATGAAAAAGCGTGTAAAACCAAAATCAAAACAAGACATTGAAAGACAATAGAAATTCTCACATAATGCTCTTCTTCAGGAATCTATTCCTCTTATTTCATTTACATGGCCCTGTAGTTCATTTATATGAGCTTCTGCTGTAAATTTTCTTTATATAAATCCTTACAGTCACATCTCGCCACAAATTTGTGACTTGAATGTTTCTCAAGCATGACCAGAGAGAATCTCGTCTTGATGTGTTTTTATTTCTCTGAGTGGAAAAATATAGTATATCAACAAAACATGAGAAAATCTTGTTCAGTATCAATAATGGTATTACTCAAGAGAGTCATTAGAAGAATAAGTTTACTTTTGCTACATCTTGCCTTGTTTCTGTATTCCTGCCAGTGTTCACCTCCATGTTTCATACCTGAGCCATTGAACATTTTTAGTTCTACCTGTATGAAGAATGACTGCAATAGATTTTTTCCAAATTATTCACTTTAATTTTCCTCTCTTTTAACACTGTATCATAACACTAGTCACCAAATACTATCTGATTACTGTTTTGGTCTTCCAGAGATAAGACTGGATGAGATAACCATCCAAGGTGGGTCATCTCTTAGTAAGCTTTAGTGCCTACTGTGATCAGTGTCTATCTGTAATAAATACCTGTGAAAATTATTACGGATTGCATGGTCATCTGCTAAAAAGAGGTTCTATACACTAAAAGGCGCAGATGAATAGCAGGCTTTAAACATAAATATTAGGAGCTTGACAAACCAATTTTGACTGCTCATATGAACAACTCTGCTGGTCATCACCCAGGCTCTACGACCTTCTGAAAGGGACAACAATAAGCAAGTGGTAGGAGCAGTGATCTTTTCTATGCTAACAAGTGGTTCCATTAAAAAAACATATCTGTCCATTGCCATTCCTTTACCCATCTTCCTAACAATGTACACACCCTCCAGAGATTGGGTTCATTTATTTTATCCATCTGTTCAAACTATCTACAAAGATGTCAGGTAACTCAGACTTTGATAGGTATTTTAAGCTTCCTACGTTTCTCAAGTTTCTACCAAATGATAAACAGAATTTTCAATCATGATAAAATTTTGACTAGAATGTGATGGAATTCTAGGAATGAAGAAGTAAATTGACAATTTACTATTAGGAAGTACTAAAAGTATGCTTGCAAGCTATCGCTTCTCCTAAATGAGACCATTTCTAATTCGTATGTATGTTTTGTTTTGCTCTTCACATTAAAGGAGTCTCCATTTATCTGTGAAGCAATTTTGCAACACCATAGCTTGGGAAAAAGAAAAGAGACCATTTTCATATACAAGAACTAATAAAGTAAAATATTATCTGGCATCTTATAAAAATAAAATACTACTTGTGTAAAACAATCAAACCATCTTCTTACTATTTAGAATTATATAAATACAAAATATGCTTTCAACTTCTGAGACAGAGTAACTTCAGATAACATTGTGAAGGTTTATGCCAAATTAGTGTACTGATATATATATTTGTAAAGAGACACTATAATGTAATTTTGCATAATCTATACTGTTTCTTGATGAATGGTAATCTTCTATGAACCACTTAAACATTTTGGATTTGTAATATAAAATACAATTCCAGCTTTTCAAATGTTAATTATTCTACTTTAAGTCTACAGAAAATTGCCTGCAGTAAATCACATGCAAAAATGTGGTGTGTTATAAAAAATTATGCTTTTTTATTGACTAAAACCAAGGAACAAGAACATAGGAATTTTCTAATTCCTGTTTCCAGTTACAGTAAATAAATTTGCATACAAAACAGTTTATGGATTTTTTCTCATTAGTAAATTGTTTAGGTGAAAGTGGCTCACATGTTCAAACTGGAAAAATAATATTAGTACACGTGGTCTGAAGTAATCCTTGACTGCTGTCTTTTCCCTCTACCTTTTACAGACTCAGCAGGTCTGGGAAAGCCCACCATTCAGAGAAAGCAAAACATCATTCCTGTTATTTATTCTACATGACCTTTCTCTAATTGGATTGGGGTAGGCTAGAAAGCAAAACCTTTACATGGGTGGAACACAAACTTTTCAAACATTTCCTTTCTCATATCACAAATTAATCATTCTGCAAGTCAGAAACATGAAACACTTTGCAAATGAAAAAAATCCCATGACCAGCGCCCCCCCCCCAATTCAAACCTACAAAGAAAAATCCAAACAAAGCCCCCACAAAAATCCCAAACAAAGGCAGATAATACATTAGATTCTTAATATGTATACATCATACATATTGACTGCTGATAACAAATGCCATCCACATTAATTCATTTGAAACATGTTGGAATGAAGATATAACCCAGACACTGCTGAGAATCTGGATTTCTTAATATTCTTTTGCACACATTTCTCTCTTTGTAGTCTTCTGTGTGACTGGCTAAAATATTCTCAACACAAATTTTCCTGTGGATCATCAGAGACAAAGATATTAGAAATGATTAGGGGAATGACAATCACCTATGTTTTAACAATGTATGTCTTATAAATATGGGTGTGCTTATAAATAGTCTTACAATCTTTTTTTTTCTTTTTTTTTTTTTTTTACCTAGACAAAGTGTGCCTCTCAAATTAACCTGTCTATCCAGTTTTGTGAACTGAATTTTTATGTGATGTGATAATTGAAATCTTGATATTCTCAAAAGTCTTGATATAATTTTATATGAATCACTGCTACTCTATTTTTCAATAAAAAAATGAGTAAGCAAGCAGAGATTATCTCAGAGTTCTGTAGCATAATTCTCTTTTCCCTAAATCAAGTACCTTGCTCCACTAGTTTACACTTCATCCATATTTAGTACTCAATATTTACCAAAAAGGTGTTTATGGCACATAACTTCTTGGTTTTAGGCAGTATTTTATTTGACTAGGCATTCTTAGTATGTCTGAGGCTAATTTATGACTTTTCTCAAAAGTGCTGTTATGCACAGTAGACAAGATAACAGTATTCTTTGGAGTGAAAATGTATCTCAAATAGTTAACTTCAGGAATAGGTATGGAATGTCAAACAAAATATAGAATAAAAAAAAGAGGGAATATTACCTTAGAAAAGAGTTCCTTAAAGGTCCATGTTTCTTATTAATTCTGTTTTAATTTACTAAATTTCCAGTAAACTACAGCCGATCTCAACTGTAATAGACAGTAACTATTTTCAAGTTAGGCAGACATATAATCAATGGAAGAGGGGAGAATCAATGGACACAGTTAACAAATTATATAGTGATATGAATGCATTTACTGGATTGAGAAGCAAGAAATTGCCAGACTTCATTTAGATTTCATTTTATTTGCAGCTTTCTTCTGTACAACTATTGTAGCAGAAGAAAAGGAGAAAAAAAAAAGCAATAAGAGCTACTTATTACTAGTGATGGTTATGAATAAATACAGTGAAAACACTTATTTGGTTGCCCAAATTCAGAAAAGAGGTATAATCTCCTTTGTGAAGAGGGGAAATCAAAGACAAAGACACATTGGGAGAGGAAAGACCCATGTTTTTGTTGTGGTAGGCATTCTGTTAATGCTTACAAAATAAGAGGTTTACAGTGTGCCTCTGGTTTAGAAAAAGGTCTATTACTACAGATCTCTTACCTTCACTGTCTCCACCCATACAGTTGTCTCCTGCAGAGGAATCCTGATATCTTATGGTCTATTTGCCTGAAAATACTTTCTAGTAGGAGTGAATAATTTTCTTACTTTTAAAGTGAAGAAAATACGCTGGGGCGTTGTTGTGGGCAAACAAACTCTTTGGTGGCATTAAATTGGTATATCTGTATATTTTAGGGACACAAATACCAGGCTAATTTCCACACTGTCCTGGTGAAGCTACTACCAGAACACAAGTGAACACCCTCTTTAAGGGTATGCTGATGAATCAGGATTGCATGGCACAGCAAAGTTAGAATACAGGGACACATGGGAGGGTGAAAAGGTGCAGAGTTTTGAAGTCAGATATATTGTAACGGGGGGAGGAAGTGTTCAGATGTTTCCAAAACTTGAAGCATTATATCAATAGCTCTATAGCTAGAAAGTGTGGGGGTTTGGTTGTAACGTGCACAGACCTCCTGGCTCTGGGAAATGTGTAGAGAAATAATAATAGACTGTACGTGGCATGAACTATCAACCTGAAAAATATTATTAACTGCCAGATTTAATATGATTCTTTGAAATATCCTTATATCTGTTTAAATTTTAAAGCACTAAGTATTATAGCAAGCAATGGGGAGGGACATGGAAGCATAACTTATTCAGGTGTGTCCGCAGTGACCCTTTCTAAAACTAGAAAAAAATTAAGTTTCTCTATTTGTAGGATTCTTCAAACATCTTCTAATCACAGTTTTTAGTAAAAGCTCTTGGCCTGAGGGAAGAAACATGCTAAGTAAAGGAAAATGTGTGCATGTTTCTTCTACAAAGCCATGTGTCTATTTACATCAAATTTCTATTCATATATGGTGATTATATGATGCTATTTATTCTGAAACTGTGAAACAGAAAGAAATTGAGTTTTCTAAGTTATACCAGTACGTATTAAAACACAAATTGATTTTTGAGCCTGGGAATTTGACTGTAATTATCATTCTTAGTTTGCTCCAATTAAAGAAGGTTGTGTATACAGAGGTGGGAAAGAAGACAGTATTTGTGAAAGAGGATAAGTATTACCTGAAACAAAATAATTTCATTCTAATCAAAAAATGAAAGTGGTGTGCTTGAAATAAGGACTGGTATCATCTCAGCCAAACTTAAAATCTCACACACAATGTATTGAGTGCTAGTGACAGGCAGGATATTAACTAGTGCCCCTACTGTATAATTTCAGACCTAAGTGAGATCCACAGCAGTTAGAATACAGCATCAACAGCAGCTCAGCCAATATTCTCTTTCATTAGCACTTTAAGTAATTAAAAACTCTTAAGACATCTTAATAGCTGTAGTACTTCTTCAGTGGGGATTGAAGTAGCTGTACATGCATTGCTTTAATTTCCTATTCATGTGTGTTTAATCAAAAGTTTTATGTATGTGCTAAATGGCAATGTATTTACCTGACTTGAATTTATGACATCAGCACAAACTTCTTAATTAAACAACCAGACTCTGTGTGTGATGGTAACCTAAGTGACTGTATATTAAACAAGGCAAATGACATTTACTTTCCTTATCTTCTGCTTTCCAGCATCTGGTTCTTGTGTTCAGCTGTCTATTGTTAGCAATTCTCTAGAGAATCATATTGCGAAAAACACCGCTGACATCAGCTGCAGGTTCTGATTTTTACTAAATACTTAAGGGTAAATCTTGTTTCCATTCAGGAAGAGCTCAGCAGAATTCTCAGTAGTCTTTTGGTTCGAATGATACAAACAAAACATGGGGAAATTCCATATATGTATTCTGAATATGTAGGAAGGAATCCTGGAAACCAGAGCTGTATCCTCCTTACCCTTCTTACCTTCTGTATCTCCTGTAACCTTTATAAGTTGTAGTCAAACCTGAAAAAATGGTTGCATCCTAACTTCTGCACAAAGAATTGGATTTCAGAGCACATAATTTTTTTTCTCTCTACTCTCCAAATCAACAACTGAGTTAAAGGCTTTCAGCCTGATGAAAAGAGCCAACTTTTTTTAGCTTTTATTTATGGCTTGCCATACACAGACATTTGTCTGTTCCATAACATAAGATACAGATTTACAGGAAGTGACTCCAGTCATCAATTGTGTCCATAGATCAGAAATTATGACATCATAAGACCAAGCACTGTCACTTTAATCAATCCCTGGAAAAGGTGTTAAATCCATCATTATTTTAAAGGCTTCACAATAGCAGAGGATATCTTTCTCATGGATTTTTCTTTCACCAGAAACTCCTGAGTGAAATCTGTCTGTGTTCATGACTTTCCTTGCTGTTTCAGAGGCACACAAAATGTCCTTTGGTTCCAAAAGATGTGCACAGATTGGCAGGAATAAAAGCTCTGGCCTAGAAGCAACATGAGTTTGTCATACGGATGGATTAAACCCCCTACCCTCTGCAGAACTAATTGCTCTGAGCTCAGCTCTTTACTAATAAGCTTATAAGAAATACCCTAAAAGGGGAGACCAATGGTTTTTTAGCCAAGTACTTTATCTCAGAGGCAACAGGAGGTGCTGGTTTAAGAGAGTAGTCATGCTGACCACTGTGCTTTTTGATTATCTTAGTGTCCCTGCCTCCCTGGCCCCAGAATTTAGAACTTTTAGATCATAATAGACCTGTATTTGATTTTGTGATTTGTTCTCTTCTATTTTCTTTCATGAATCTGACGTCCTTTAACTTGTCTGGTTATCCATTGCCCTAACTTTGAACAAGGACTGAATATACTGAGTGTTTAAGTGTTTTCAGGAATGGGTCATCCACAACAACCTCAAGAATATATCAATAACGGGAATATTTGAGCATTTTGTCACTTCTGATGATAATTTCTTGTGCCTAAATATATATATACACATATATATATATACACACACATTTATATACACACACACACACACACACACACACATATATATATATATATATATATATATATATATATATATATATATATATATATATACTTATAGACAGTTGTGCACTGATGGTTTTTAGGAAGTCATGCAGTATAATGGAATAGTAGGATATTGAGATGTAAGCCAATATGATCAGAGTCTTTTTTGGCCTTAAATATGTATTTCAGCACCAAGCACCAAGGATTTCAGCACCAAGCAAACAAAACCAGACTATAGACCTGCTGACTGAAAATTTTTTTAAGCTGCTGGATATGTAATTTCCAGAAATACTCAAAATATATTATTAACTCTTCCTAAAATATACTTGTTTTCACATGAGTGCATTTCAAACCTGAGAAGTTTTTATGCTGAGTTTCATGCTTATTGATTTGGAATGACCTCTACCACAAAGATTAATTCTAAAAAGATGTATTTTTCCTAAGATCCTACTTTGCAAACTGGTAAAAAAAATATTTTGTGGACACTCTACACATTTCACAAGAAGAAATTAATTCATTCCTCAATACTAGTTTTAGAATTCTATTGTTATGGGGTGGCACATTAAATATCTTAAATATTTATCTAAAACCAAATTTTCAAATGAACAGTACTGGAAAGAAGGCAAGGTCACTGTTGAAATTATCACTAAGGTCCTTTGTTACTGCTTATTTATTGACCAAAAAAAAAAAAAAAAAGAATGAAAGAAAAAGAAAATCACAGACTGAAGTTAATTTTGATTATTATACTGTTTCTCTGTTCTGCTGTCTTGAAAATGTAAATTGTCATACCAACTCAAGAGTAGTCAGTGAAAATTTCCTGTAGAGTTTTCCATGTCATACCTTCATAAGTGTGAGTGCAATTCCCCCACTCCATGTCTGCTCCAAGACAGGCATATGCCCAACCCCTGGAAAAATCTGAGAGTCTCAAAGGTAGGTATATCAAAGAAAAAGAGTTTGAATCAGGACAGGACATAATAAGAACCAAGCCTTGAATCTGTGTTACCATAAGCTAGCTTCCTAGGGGAAGCTTTTTTTCAAGAAGAATGTCATGAAAACCAGTAGTTAAGAAAAAAATGTTTAGTCTATTTTTTCTTTTTCTTTTTTGTCAGTAATTTTGCATTTATTGAAATTTGCATTACTTACTCTTTTAGTTCTTTTAAATCTTGTTTCAAAATGTGGAAAGTCATAACTGTAATGAGGGCAAAGACAGGGCAGTGGCTGGAATAGTTATCAACACTCCTTAATGACTTCCATGGTGCAACAGAAACTGGTGAGTGTAAGTGCATTTGGAAGGTGCCTGAGATGGACTTTGGGTTCTGCATAAACCACAGGCTGATTGGACCTGTCTGACTTAACATGAAGATTGTGGCTTAGACAGGAGCAAGGCTCCCTTGGGCTTCAGATGAAAACTCCACGAAAGAGAAGCAGTGCCTAGAGAAACCAAAGCCTAAGACCCAAACCGAGCACAAAGCCCTGCACACCAGCAGTGTGGCTTCATATCTAATTTAATAGCTGTATCTGCAAACTGGTCAGATGAAGTGAGATAAAGGAGGAGAAATTAGACAGTGCAGGAGTTATTTAAGAAGGATCTAAAAAGAAAAAGGATTTTTAATGCAAATACTAATGAAAAAGAAGAAGCAGCAGGAGGTGCATAAGGGAATAGTTATAATATTAGTTAAACAGCAAGGATAGTCAAAGCATTTGCATGTGATTAAGGCAGACAAAACTCAAAAAGCATTGATGCTAATTTTCTAAAAACTTTATGAAAAAATTTGGTGGGGGAGAACTGGAGAATTCAATGATGATTGTCTCCATTCCTTTCTGAAATCCATTTTTGTCTAAGAAAGTTCTCTGTCCTTTGGAGAAGGACACAGCACGCATATTAAAACTGGTTGCCTTGCTAATTATTCTACAACCTCAACTGGACTCAAATGTTGACCATGATCTTGTAAATCATTTGAAAATAGGTTTTAAGATAGAAATTGAGATTTTGTTCTTATTAAAATAAGGGAACAGAATTGCTTTTTCTTCAAATTGTTTTCGCTCTTGATGAATGCTCTCCTTTCTGTCTTGACTTCTCCAAATGGATAAGCCTTGCCAGTCTGTGAGTTTGTCCCTATCCAGCAGCTATTCTGTTCTGCACCAAACTGTTGTCATTGACTTGTTCTGTGACCTCAAATCACTGTTTCAGCAACTTTGTTGCAGTTTTCTCCTCCTCAGAAGAAATGTTTTGTCAGTGCCTGTCTCACCATAGGTGATGTTCATTTAATGTAAAATACTTTGATAAATTTCATTGAATTATACTTATGGATGTGGAAATTAATAATCCTAGATTCATGATTTTACATCTGACTTATCCTTTTCTCTTTTATCCACATCAAAGAGATCAATGTAAATCCTTTCTTTTCCATGCAGATAAACCAATGATTTACATGGATATGCAAACACACTTCTATTTTCATAATTTTTAGGACAATAAAAGGACTTTAAATTATGGGGGGAGGGGGTTGTTACTTCTTTTTCTTTTACACAATATGGAGTTAGACCAGATTTAGCCACCTGAACTACAAAGAAAGTTAATTGCAGTATTTATAATAAGATGATAATAGAATGGGTGATTCCTGTGTCCCTCTGTATTTTTGAGGCACTGAAGAATTTCTTCTTCTACAGATTAATACTTTTCCCTTCACTTCATGCCTTTCTGTATGTGATTCTAAATTTTTCATATGGAGTGTGTGGCAATCAAACCGTGAACTCTTCCTTTCATAATTACTAGCCTTTACAGATTAATATATTTGCATGTTCTGTGAAATTTAGAGTTAAAAAAACCAAAAACCAAAAAAACAAACAAAAACCAACCCAACACACTTTAGTGATTTATTTTGCTTACTTGCAATAACCTTCCTTCCATTTGCTTCACTGACGATGGATACAGAAATATTTGTTTCCATGCCAAATTCCTCTTTATATTAATTTTATTGTTTACACCAATTGTATATATATAATTAATGTAGGTTTAAAATTAAAGGAAAATGTTTATCTCTTTTAGTCACTTGTTTTACACAGAACATACAGTCTTTTCTCCCTCTTTTTAAAAATTATTGTTTTACAGGGACTTTATTCTCATCCTTTTAAATGAAAATAATGTAATGGTAGAGAGGAAGGGAAAGCAAATACTTTTAATATTTTATTTTTCATTTCCTAATTTGTTCTTATCAGTCAGCTACCTGTTGTATATAAACATTTAATGCTCTGTTACCTCCTGTTATTTGACAGGGTTCATTCATCAGAAATGCTTATTAAAAAGAAAAATATGTTTACTTCCACAGTCCCTGTAAGACTGAGCTATCAGAAGAGCACCATTTTTAAAGGTTACATCAGTACTTACAAAATTTTATCAGTGTGATATATTAGTGTTTAATTCTACTTTAACTGCATAGAAGTTGTAAACCAGAACTTTTTTATAAGAACCCAATTTGTTCTCAATATTTGGAAATATAGTTTAATTCAGCTCTTAATCAGAAATATGTAGTAACAGCTAGAAGTCCAAAAGTCAAAAATGGCTACAGGTGGTGGCAGAAAATACAAATTTTAAGTTAGGTAGAATAATTTTATGAATGCTTTAGTAGAAGTATAACAATATCCCATTTAGTATCTGTCTTGGTCATTGTTATGATGTAGAACAGTTAAAGCAATCGATTTTATCAAAAATTCAAGCACTGTTCCCCAAGAAGGTAGATATTTGGTTCTGTTTGGTTCTGCTTCTTTCTCCTTTTTATAGATATTTGGTTCTGTTTCTTTCTCCTTTTATAGTGTACCCTGATATACCATTACTTCATGGCTATTGTCATTCTATTCCAGAGCTTTTTTTTTTGTAATCTTGTGTGGGAACAACTCATATGAAGACATGTTCTGAGGGAAAGCTTCATTAGACAATTGTTGGCAATTACAATTTACATATGGAAAAAAGATAGTAAAATTTATATTAAAAAAAAAATTTAGTTAAATTTTATTAATAATTATTTTCAACATTAGCAATTATTTTTATGGCAGGATATGGGATAAAAATTCCTTGTTGCACCTGTAGAAACCATTCTAAAAACCTCTTTGAGATTCTGGCAAGAGCTTTACAACTAAAGTAAGGGAGAATTGGTGCCATTTCTCCTTAAGTTCCTCCTATGGCAATGGAGAATATGTAACAAAACTTTCTTTTCAGTTAAATGATTCAATTAATATTATCACTCTGGTTGTCATCTCCTTATTTCCAAACTTTGAAAGAACTGCTATAGTGCCTTCCATCTGAAATGGGCATACTGGTATCTGAAATGTGAAGGAAGACAGAGAAGAATTTGTGACTTCTGAATTGTTCATGGAGGTTGTAATGCTTTCTTATTAATTTTACTGCATTCTGTTAGGTAAAAACAGAAAAAAAAGGGATTTCAGCAGTGTTTCTTGACCCTAGGTTGATGTAAGAGTGAGCAGAAGTTTGCCCAGTGTATTTGTGCTGCTGCAGCAATACCTACAGCAATGATGGGACAATGGTTATGCAATTCCAAAACTGATATGAGTACACAGGTTCCTCTTTTGATTGATACCCAGCATAGTGCTAAATTGGCCAGTTACATGGACTAGACTAACTTTTTTTTTTGTTCCTCAGTTTGTAGAAGACTGAAATGTGTGATGATTCTTGTAATACACAGTATTTGATGTATTGGGCACATACAGGAAGAAAACACTTGCTGTTCTTGGCAGTTGCTTGTTGACAGCTTCACTATTTGTTGTGAAGATGACTATTCATAACCTTCTCCCTGACAGACAAGACATTGCACAATACCATCCTCTGATGCTGTCAAATTGACCCTTTTAGGTAGTCACATACTGCTTTGCTCTGATGGCTTTTGCTCTCTATCTCTGGGCTGGCAGTTACCAGCAAACCACAATACAGTTGAAGCTTTTTCCCTCTCCAGAATCATTCCCATAATGTAATCAAGGGAATAAATAAGCAAGCTAATGAAAAATATCTCACGAACCATGTTTTCCTCAACCTCCCACCTTTTCATGCACAATAAATGATTGCCTGATAATAAGTAATGATAGGTCTGCAGATTGCCAGTGGTCTAATCTTCTTTTCCCAGGCTTAATGCTGCAAGGTTAAGGAATACTAGCCAAGGAAGGTTAATAAGATAGAGCTATTCTATGAAAAACAATTACCTATTATGCCAAGATCCTGAGCCAGACAGATCTTCAAGACAGAACTTTTTAGGCCTTTTCACATATGGAGCTTGACAAGAACATGAAACTTTTAAGCTCAGAAAAACCATTTTTATTAAAATGAAAATTATGTTTTAACTGGCAGCTGGAAGTTACCACTGCAGACAGAAGAGGAATCCATTCTCCATGCTCACTGTGTCCTTAAAACAGGTGGTTTTACTTCAAGCCTTGTTTTTTTCTATTAGTTTGTCAACATGCTCAATTCCAGTGAACTCCACAGGGAAGGTGCCCCCCATTCCTGTTGTCTGGTCCCATCCCCTTGGTGCTTTGAGCACACTCAGGACATCCCCAGGCAAGGGCAGCTGTGACTGAGCCAAGAGCAAGCATTGAGGTGAACTCTAAAGTAGACTCCACGCCATTGCTGCTAGGTTGGGAACTGGGTGAACATAACTTTTTCCACACCTGAGAGAAGCATGGAGGGAAAGAGGGAAAAGGGAACAGAATTGGAGAAATATTGCTGGTTTTGCCTATGTTGAATTTTCTTGAATTGATTTTAGTTTTAAAAGTAGCATAGTAATTTTTTAGATGCATGTATTTTTGCTATGGCTGAACTTTTCAGTTAGTGTTGCTAAATTTTCAAAAATTGCATTGAAAACTCCCCTTTTTTTCATTAAATATCTATAAATGTACATATTTGGTAGCTTCCTGGTTTCTTCTTTTTTAATTGAAAATCATTGCAGTCTGGATGTTCTGTCCCTAAAAAGGGGAAGGAAGAAGGGACAAGGAAATGGAAAAAACAAGGGAAAGGAGAAAGGGGAAATTTGCCATGGAAGCCTTGAGGATTTCCTCATTTATTGTATTTCTGGGTTTATTTTGGTTCAGGATGTTTTGTTTGCTTTATTTAACTTTTCCCCCTCTAAACAAGTTTAGCTGATTTAGCAGTTGAACTTGAAAAACACACACAGAATCCTTGAGAACAGAACAGCCAGGGCCCTAAAGAGAAACACAGACCTCAGCCTCCAGGTAGTATCACCGTCACCTTTCTGGCATGTGGTTTTTTTGGTTTGTCATGAAAACCTCCAGTATCAATACAATGCTGTCTCTCTGAGAGCTCTTTACCTAGTACTTAACTGTATTGACTGTATTTAGCATCGAAAACTTTTTCCTGATGATAAGTGTAAATCAACTTTATGACGATATGAACCCATCTTCTCACCCTGAACATGACAAGAAATTCAGATTGTTTTTTTAACAGCCTTTTATGTAGCTGAAGAAACAGAAGCTGTCAGATCTCATGACAGCTGCTCTATCTGTACCAAACAATGCCAACTCACTCCTGTTATTCATGTCTTTGAAGCTTCTGATCATTGCAGTTGTTTTCAAAAATAATTCTTTATTTTATGTGAAATATGATGTTCAAATTTGACAGCAAAATTCTAGTTTAGGCCCATTCTCGCAAGGTAACATTCAAGATATTTCCTATTTAAACAGTTTATACTTGGATTATGCACGATGTGATTAGATCTCTAATCACTATTAGTGATCTCTGTCAGTGTTTTTCAAACTTCAATCAAAAATGCATTTAGGTTGTCAGAAATTACTGCTGCCCTTTCTAGAAAAGAGTCCCATTGTGTTTGGAAGATGTAGCATTTGTCTTTCATCATTTTCTTCCCTGGGCCTCCAGCCTTCTTTTTAAAATAGCAAAATTTATTGAAGACTTTTTTTTTATTGTTTTTTGAAAAAAATAAATTTTAATTCTAGCAATTTTTCAATAAGGTTTATGCGGAAAGCCTCCAGAAAATAAATAATTTTTAAAAAGTAAAACTATGGCTCCTTATTGGTGTTTGCAATTAACTTATGAATGCGTCTAAGACAAGGACATCTTGTGGCACTTTTAAAATTTTTTTCCCTGTCTGTTTTTCTGTTTCAGTTTTAGCTTCATTTTGGCGTCTCATCTGCCTAGGATATGGCTGCTTGAAACTAGATCAAATATTTATTGAAAAATGTGCTAACTGAAGAATGCAGTGTAAGTGGAGATGATTTATTAATTTCCAAATCAAAAAATTCTTCTCTTTTGTATTTTTAAAATATTGGTTAGAATGTTTTTCCTATTTCTTTGGTATTTCCCTTCTTTATTTTGTTTTCCCTTTTCTGTTTTGATACATCATTATTTCCTTGTATTTACTCAAATACAAGGAAAAACTTGAGGTCTGAGAAAGGAAAGAAAAAAGGAGAACCTGCTAATTTTTCATATTTTATTCAACCTTAAAATATTGGTTTTACTTTAGGAACAAAGACTCTAGTGAAAATATTTTATTATACCTTCTTCAAAAGTTGTGATTTATAAGATGGCTTTGGGATACAGTGCATAATAGATGGACTGTATTAAGAATATGATGAAATCTTCCCAGAGTTGAATTATATCTCTTAATGGTAGAAGCAGATGATTTTTTTATGTTTCTGTGGGGTTTTTTGTAGTTTTAGGTTTGTTTTTTTTTTTTAATTTACCATAGTGCTAAAATAAAAGATATCAAAACCCATTCTGATTCTAGCTGCATTTTGTTGCTGTCCTGATTGCAACAGTTTTACAGGGGGGACAATTGGACTGTAGTTATAACAAAGTAGAGAGCACACTTGAAACTCTGAAAGGATTGTGCACCTTTATATTCTCTCATCCTTATAGGTCACTCTTACTCTGTCTCTGTAGAGGGGAAGTAGCAAATGGTATAAGGAAATCCTTATGGAAAAATTGCATAAATTGATTTAGGTCGCAAGTAAAATAGTAAGTTCTCTCTCTCCCTACAAATGCAAGATACAGATAAAAATTCAGTACACAAAGAAAATAGTATTAGGTAAATAATAAAAACTACTGTGGAAGAGAACCTTCTGCTTCAGGCTGGAGCAACCAAGGTTATTGCTGCTTTGGGCACTGCAGGGTTGCCAGGAGCCACCTTTTTTGGGTCACCCCTGCGGGCCATAAACTTCTTCCTCCCAAACTGCTCAGAGCAGAGGTTGAGTATGGCCAAGGCCTCAGCAAAATGTTCAGAGGACAGGAATGAATGATAAGACTAATGAAGAAAGCGCTTTACTGCTCACAGGTTTCCAACTTCTCTGCTGCTTTTCATATTAAGAGGGAGCCTACTCTGGACTGGTAGGTATGCCAAAGGCAGAGAGCAATGTAATGTCAAATAATATTTTCAGCCATTAATATATTTATAGTCTATATTTACAAGAAAATACTATCCAATTCCATTAAATAATAAGGAAAAAAACCTCAAAACTGTTCAGTGCAAAGGGACATTTGAGTGAATTTTTTTTTAAGTAACAAAGTCTGGTAAGGTTGGCGATGCAGTGATACCTCTTTTATTGTTTTTAAGTTAAATAGTTATTAGGTTAATAATTATTTATGAAGTTTGATTAAGTTCTTTGGTTTTGTGTCTCTCTTTTAAGAGAGACTGCTATAACATGCAACCTTACTTGCAGATGTCTGAATATTTATAAATGTAGATTACAGGAAAGAAATGGCTGCATTTAAATATATGTTGCACCCTGTCCTTCCAAAAACAAAACCAAACCAAACACCTCCCCCCCGCCAAAAAAAAAAAAAAAAAAAAAAAAAGCAAAACCAGGAAACTACCCTTTTACTATTTTTTCTTTCACTTTATACATCTTGTTAAAACACACAAATAAATGTCATGAAACAAATTATTTGTTTAGCTGGTGATAGAACAGAGATATTTCTTCCATTTTGATCCAATTTAAATGCTGCTTCTTACATGCAGAACCTAGTTAATTTTTTTTATGGAAGTTATTAAACAGGAGGCTATTCATGAGAAGCTAATTTTGAGCAGAGACATTTATTTTTTTATTTTGTATTTCTCCCTTTATTATGAGAAAGAAAAATTGCAGGTGGTGTGAAAAAAAAAAAACATTTTTATTCTGGTTAGTTTCTTCTTTGTAAAATTCTGATATATGGCAGGTGTTTGGTTGTAATGTTTATGATTGGTTCTGACATATATTGCATGGTACTTCACCCATTAACAGTCCATCAAGATTAGCAGCCTTTTATTAGCAAGGTACCTGTTTGACATAGGGAAAGGAGAGCTTTCATGTAAAAAATGTAATCAAGTGATTAAAGGAGGGAAAATCTCATCTCTTGAAATCATTTCAATATACTATTGCAAAACATAAAGGATCATGTTTTCCAAAATGGCTCATGATTTTGATCAGGTCTATTTATTCTTGTCTAGGGATATTTCATAAGGAGTGGAGTTAAAAGGTATTCAGCATTTTTGCACAAGTGATGTCCATTCAGTGGGTATCGGTTATGTCATTTAGGAATGGAGACACATAAAATCAATTTTTTTTTTTGGAAAATAAAACTAATTTTTCTTTGAGGGGTATTTGGTTAGAGCCTTCTGTGTAAGGTATTTTCTGAAATTAATAAACATCATCCTCATCAGCATTTTAATACTTCCCAAACTGCTTGTCCATTTTAAGATAATTGTGTCTTTGGATAGGTTGTTAGGAAATGAGTAGGCTTGGTAAACTTTGTGTTTTAACTTTCATGTCTCAGGTTCTGCAAGGGGCTTAAAGTTAGTAGCAACTAAGAGGCTGGATCTGTGCCCCTTCCCTTGCAAAAGAAGATTCCCAGATATGACATACAGTCAGGTATTTATTTTCTCAACAGCTTATTTTATAACAAAAAAACTATCAGGTTGTTTTTCTTCCTTTAAAAAGGAATTAATTTCATAAATTTAACTATTAATGCTATATTGTAATCCAATTTTTCTGCTAATTCTTCTTAGGCAGAATCAAGATTTACAGTTTCTCTCACTACATCCTCTGCAGATTCCTCCCATTACTAATGTGATTTAGATATACATCTCACTAGGTAACGGGCATTTGAAAAGAGCGTAACCATTTTTATATTTTAGAATTTTTTTTTTTTGTCTGATTTTTTAAATGGGACTCTGGTGCTGCTTACCTTACATATATCTGACTGAATATTTCATTTGTAAACTCTCTAGAGCAATGTTTTTCTCCCTATGCATTTTAGAAACAATGTATTTTATGCATTCACCTATATTTGCAACATGAACCCTCTGAGTTTGCAGAAGGAAAGATTGATGTGAGGTGGACATACTGTAAGTTGCCTGGATTTACCTTGACTCCCATCACATTCACAAGGCAATTGTTCTGCATATATCCCCCATCCTTGAAGGGTGGCTGCCAGCAATCCAACTATAAAAGTTACTAATTTTTTAATAATATGGCTATGATCCCCTAGAAGTTTATTTAATGATAAAGTTTCTTAATTCAGTTTATTTAAATTTAGTACTAGATTTGTTATTCTACCCCAGAAACACATCTGCCTGTGCATATCCATATTAAAGAGGGGATGGATAAGAATGCTTGCTATGAACTAGTCCCCATGGGTTGGAATAAAAGTGCTCTTACTTCACACATACTAGTTTGCTAATTACCATCACTTTGAAAAAGAGAATACTAAATCTGAGATTTAAGCCTTTCTCAGAATAATGTTGTTCAATGAAGTTGTTGGGGTGCTTTTTCTTTCTTTAAAAGAAAAAAAACCTTTGACTTCTTGCTGTGGAAGCTCCCTCTTGGTGCTGTATGTTACATGTACCTAGGATAATTAGAACTAACTCAAAATGGATTTACCATGGTTCTATACCACTGAGGACAGAGCTGGGATCATTTCATCATGGCATAAACAATTTTATGATTGTTTCATGAAGTCAATGAAAACACATGGAGTTCATCAGATCAATACAACTCCTCCTTGGAACACAGGATAATATTTGGGGCAATTTCCACCTGTTTAGAAAATCAGTGATGCTGACCTCTCTCAGGGGTCTTTCTGTGATATTTTGTAGTGAAGAGAAACATCTGAGATCCATGTGCTCTCTAGCTATCTAGTTTTTCTTCTTGGACTTAAGTCTATGGTAATAAGGTCCAATAATTTTTTGTTAGTTTGGGACAAGTAAGATGCAATCTTACCTTACTCTGCTAAGTTTGCCTCTGTTGCAATATAACATGTAAGCATTCCTTTTGTGAAACAGGGATGGTGGTGATGGTCTTGATGTAAGCCTAATTTACTTGAGTGTTAAGGTAGTTTGAAGTCAGTCATCTATATCGAGTGGGACTGAAATTAGAAGTAGCTCTAATGTGTGACATTTGCTTCTCCTCTATGACAAATTTCTACTAAAAAAGTCAGTCTCTTTCAGTCAGTCTAGGTAGATTTAAAGTTATGGAGTCTGAATTACTGTGCACCCTTTTGTATGTTTTCTTCACAAGTCTAGTCAATATTAAATAATACTTGCAAACACATTGATGTTTTTAGAAGTATCTCTATGCAATTAGCTCATCCTTTATTGAAGAACCTTTTGCCCACAAAAAAACTTCCTATTTTGCACACTGATAAACAGATCTAGCAATTGGATTATTTGCCTTTGTCTCATTTCTGCTACTTCATGTTAGAATTTATTTAATGAAAAACAGAATTGTACAAGCATTGGTATGAACAAGGTAAGAGTCAAGGTATTAGTTACAAGGGCTGACACACATGTTTTCCAGATGATCATGTCTCACACAACCAGAGATATTAGCTAATGTTCAAATATATTTTGGAGTTTTTATCTACAAATGTTGAAATCATTTTAGTAGCTAGGCACCTGAAAATTAGAGTTACCTGATAATAAGAGCTAGTGACAGCACTGTGGATGAATAACAGAAATGGAATTGGGCATTTATTAATTTAAGCCATTAAGATAAAAATGTCCTTAATTATAAATCACTCTGGGTGTGTTCTAGATCTCTGACATTCTAGATCTTGATAAAAATGACTTGGTTATAGTAGACAGTAAGTCAGATCTGCGGATGGTGAGACAAGAGAGGGCTAAATATCTAGAAATTTTTGAGTGTCGTGTTACCAGAAAAAGTAGAACTGGAGAAAACTGGAATTCAGAGGTGCCATTGTTGACGACATCTGATGTAGATAGATCTCAAAAAATGTAAAGCCCTTCCAGTCATTAAGTAAAATTTTCAGTTTATTTCAGAAATCACAAAACCCAGATTTTTTTCCCTCAAACATTACACCCCTACTTGGATTAATGGAGAGACAGTAATTTTATTGGTAACAGAATTGTATATTTCACATGAGAAAGTATACTCTGGCAAAAAGCCACAAGGTAGATGAATGAAATCATAACTTTTATATTCTCTTATCTAATATTTATGTTTAACAGTTGAGAAAGTGATAAAACTTGCATGGGCATATGTAACAAGAAATTAGAACGTTGTAGTCTGAAGAGTTTTCTTTCTTTTTTCACTGAACTTTTGTTTCTCACTCCTTTGAACAATCATGGAACCTCAGGTGATCTGTGGTGTGCTTTGACATAACGAGAAATTGGGACTTCTGCTGTACTAAAAGCAAAACAGCTGTGGAGAAGGAGTGAAAATACCAAGGGTGTTAGATGCAACACCTTTAAAGAATCCTTTAAACACAAGGCTTACCTTGCCCACGTATTGAGTATCTGGACCTGTGTATTCCTCCAGCAAGAAAAATTGATTCCACATCCAACCACGCTTGGTGCGGTGCAGTGTTTTTCCATCATTCTCTGACAATCCTGTTATCCTTTCACTGTGTGAGTGCTTGTTAGTCCTTTTTTGTGATGGCGTCATATGAACCACATAAAACACAGAGCTCCAAAGCAAAACTGTCAGAAAGGAGTGAGTCCTCATCATTTCCAGAGACGCTGTTAGCCTCCACTCCTCTAATAATTCACCAGAACAAATTTTTCAAATGTTATATTCCTTTTGTAAGAAAAACCTAGGGGACAGAGAAAAGTGTTTGTGTAAGTTACAATAACCCTTTTCCCTAAGGAAACAGGAATACAGTCTAGTGATCACAACAATAACCCATAGGAATGACAAATAACCATGAAAACTACTCAGAGGGTTTTTAAGTCAAGTTCTTTAATGCCTTTTTCATCTTATACTAGTTCACTCACACAGTGCATAGACATTAATTTAAAGCACAAGCTGATTCAAATACTTTGTCTGAAATCTTAGCTACCAGCAGCATCCTCACACAAGGAAAGAGTCCAAATAAGAAATCTTCCAACCTAATAATCTCTTCCAGCTCAGCCGGATGCTGTCTTCCCTTAGTATCTGTTCAGAACTCTCTGCAAATCTGAATTCTCTGTTACTTTGTGATTAATACATCCCATTCTTCCCCTTTTCTAGGCCCCAATTTTCCAGAATCTTCTCTTTCTGCAGAAAGGAAGTCATAAAGTGAAATTTGTAAAGTATTATTGATGCCTTCCACACATTCTTTAAACAAGAACAAAAAATACTTATTAGACAATGGTGGGTTCATAGGAATCCTGCTGGGGTTAATAAAATTCTGTATTTGGAAAAGAATTCTCCACTTGGAATGTATTTCATTTTTCCCTGAATCGGTCTGAATGAATGGGAATTTTCATTATATAGAACCTTACTGTAATTAGTATTTTTCTGAAAATTACCCTGATGTTTTCTGTGGAAGTTTGTAAGCAATATTTATTAAAAAAAAATTAATCTCATACTCTTTATCTGGCAGTACAACTGAAGTGCCTGATGCCCCAGTGTTTTCCATAAACTTTTTCACATTAAGTCTGTTTTTGCTTTAGGATATCTTTAGCTGAGCTGTCATTGTATATTATAGAAATCATAGGAAAACAATTCAGAAACAAAAGTACATTTTCTTTGAGAGTCCTGGTCCATTAACAGGGATGGTAGTGTGAGGCCACAACACTCAGATATTTTGAAATTTAAAAAAAAAGCATACAAAATTATCCCCCTTTCTTCTGCAACCCAACATTACCAATAACTATTTTCACTCTGTTGTTTATTTGTTTGGTATTTTTATAGAAGATGGGAAGGTATTCTTTTCTGTACAAAAGTTCATTTTGGAAATAAAATGCTTTTTGTGAAAATTATTAGTCAGTTGAGAACCAAGACTATTTAATGGAAAACATTTATTGAATTGTACTCTAAAGGCCTTAATGATTAAATTACTGGAATTTTGCCCTTGTGTGAAATTGTCTTAAAATGATGATATTCTGCATGGACTCAGTGTCATAACTAGCAATTCTGAAGGAGGATCAAAGTATAAGCATTATAGTAACTTCAAAAAGAGTTTTAGCTGAGCAAGAAGTGAAGGCTTGGAATATTTATCACTTTCTAAGATCATGTTCGAAAACAAAAAGAAAACAACTTAATAGGTGTCATATTTATGCAGAAGATCACGTATATCATGCAGGAAAAGTTGTTTTCTTTTGCTTTTTATTTTAATTGAAGAATCAAAGCACAAAGTAAATTAATTTGCATAAAATCATGAAGGTACATAGATCTTAGCATACATTCATGAGTGTGTTTTCTTTTAATTCTGCTTTTCTCCCTTGTAATGCTCAGTATGTTCTGGCTGCAGGCAGAGGGGCAAAGTGCAACTCTCCTGTGGTTAATTTAATACCAGTAAATTTTGACATTAACTGAAGAACATGTATAGTACATGATGATCCTGTCTTGTGATTGAAATTTCTGGATACAGATCAAAAGAAAAAAAACCCCGAAGTCAGACAATCTTCCATCCATGTTTAAGTTTGATGAGTTGAATTCTTTGTATAGTACAAGACTGAAGTAAGTTTTATCACTGAATAAATCTATTTATTAATGTAGAGCATAAGACATCATTTTTTGTACTTCAAATCCTTTCCACTGCATCATCTGAGGCAGATTGAAGGGCCTCTTCATGCTTTGCAAATTAGATCCTGCTTAAGGTACTGCAGAATGAAAGTAGGATGCAACAGGAACCTTTGGAAATACTGTATTCAGGAATCAGACAGTCATCTTTGTCCAGTGACTCTTCCTGAGTCTCTTATCTCTTCTGGAGATATTCTTGCTTGATGTGTCCTCAACTAGTGTTTCATTTGCTCTTGCATTTGGACTGTAGCTCAAGAATCCTCTTCTGTACTTTTGGAATTATAATATTCAAAAGTTCATATTAATCAAATTTTGAATTTGATTACTTTTGCCTTGATATGAACTATGTTTTGTAATGTAACTATTCTGATAAAGATTGTGGGTTCGTATATTTAAGCTCATGACTGATTTATTTCTCTAATTCCTTGGACCCTAATGTCTATTCTGCAGTAAGACATAACAAGACATAAACCAAGCAAAAATTCCTAAAAATAACGTGCATATTTGGCAAAATTTCAATGCATATTCGAATCTATAAAACTACTAAAAATACAAAAAACATTCTTCTAAAACCTCTAAGTCTTGAAAGACTGCTGGGAGAAATAGGTTATTATAAAGTGCCAAAGAGTTAAAATTTTTGCTTCAAAATGTCCTTAATTCAAAGCCTAGACAAATCTAACACTCAGATGACTTAGTCTTTTTTTTTAAACAGAGAAGGGTGGGTGACATCAATATATTTTCATTTGGCCTTCTAGAGATGTATGATTGCATGTTCAGTTTGGTGATAATTTAAAATGTAAATAAAATTTCAAGTTCCTAAATTTTGTTATTTCAAAACTGCACATTTTTTAATTTTATTAAATTGCCCTCATTCCTTTCTGTCCAAACACTATTTGTCCTACTCATTTAAATGCAGGAGAGGTTTATATTACTCTTTTCTTTGTATTCAGAGCTAAACTTCGAGGTCTTCATTGACTTATGCATGTTGTCTCATGGTCAGCTGTTCAAGTAGGTCAGGAGTTGCTCTCTGTACACTCAGAAGGTGGAGTTTAATGCTGAAGCAAACGATTCTGGTATGGTCTGGAAAAGTAAGACCAACTTTTCTATTCCAAAAGAACTTGGTGCACCATGCACAGAGGTTCTGACCTGCTGGAAGAAATTATCTCTGTGCAGACACCAGTTTTTCAGAGAGGTCTTTTTCTCAAAGGAATCTAGTTTCCCATATTTTGTCCCAGCCAGGGCAGAAGTTAAACTGAGATTGCTTTAAACATTTGGTTTTCTGTGTAGCACTGCCCTCTACTGATTTCCTTGATAATTAGTAGGACTTTACTACATAGTCAAAAGACAGCATCCTTAATGTCAAGAAGAAAGAAGCAAAAGCAAAAACAAAAAAATAAGCTACAGCCGATGTTTTTCTGCTTTTTATTTTTGAGATAACTGGAGCTTTTAGGTGTTAAGAAAGACTTATTACTCTGGGTCAATGTGTCTACTGAACATTAGGATAAATATCTAATTTGATTTTTCCTCTAAGAAGACCAAAGGTCTTGAGAGAAAAATTGATTTTTTTCCAAGCAACTGATCAATATACTATAAGAAATCTCTTCTCACTTTATTTCTGTTCCCATCATTTAATCAGTAAAATGTCAACTTCCTGTTTTTGTCAAACAATAGAAAATGGTTTTCTTTCTAGTTTACTTGGAAACTTCTCTTAAGATGGGGTATTATTGTGTTAAACATGCAAATGTCAAACATTTTTGAGAACCTGCTTTTTTTCCTCATTTTGGAAAACAGAGGATCTGAGTGGAGGTAATAAGTATTTTTTTATTTGTATGGTTTGAAGGATATGCAGTGGTAGCACGGAACTGTTGCAGTCTCTCCTTGCAGTAAGGACTTTGGTATCAGAATCCTACAACAGCTTCAGGTAAATGAATAATCTCTGTATAAAAAACATTATTCTCCTGAGCACGGTAACAACTGGAAAAAATTTATCCCTTGAAGTCCTTTTGAATGCAAAATATTCTATTTAAATTCTTCAGGTGTAGTGTGAAATAAGCCTTGCTGGGATCAATAGCACGGATTTGTTACTGATGATGCCAATTTAAATGTTTCTATAGCAATTGCCATGGTAATGTTTTTAATTAGTGCAGCACAGTCACTCTTAAGCGTGACATGAAGAAAAGCTAACCTTCGGCAACTTGATAATGTATCCCACATTAGTCTGTTTCATTTGTTAACAGTGAAGCAAAATTTGTGTTCTAAAAGAAAAAGATCTGGTGCTAAAATAGCTAAAAATAGAGAAAACTGCAGCAGCAGTGCTTCATATTGCACTCCTATCTCTTAAATAAGAAAGATGCAACTAATGTTCTGGATGATCCAAACAATCTGTGAAACTAAGTATGTATTTTAACAGGATATAGCGAATATAAATCTTGTGTAGCCAGCATGCATGGAAGCAGTCTCATTGGCTTTGTCAGCCCTTTTTTGAAAACAACATATCTGAATGCAACTTTAATCTACCTAGACTGAGCACTAGGAATGGTGAACCTGCAGCAACAAAAGGCTGTGCTATAAACAGCACACTATCACTGATAATACCAAGATTTAGGAAGAGGCTGGATCTGTGCCACTGTAGGTTCACTTTTATCACTTCCCCAACTCATTAAAGATATCCCAGGATGCATACACGTGCTTCCCTCTGGCTGCAGTGCTCAAATTCTCTGAGTGCAGTCATACTGCAAACATGAATATAGTCTATGGATGTATGACTTTCCAAAAAAAGCATTATTTTTAGCATTCTTCTGCCCAAAAGCTTTTTTTTTCTTACCTCTTTCCTATTCATGGATGAAGATGGGGTTTGGGCTAAGGATGAAAATATTAAAAGGAAACAAACAATGTGCAAACAAACAACGTGGACTAAACTTGAGGTAATCAAGAAATTATTTCTAGGAGAGCTGAAGTAGGTTTTGAGGGATCCCCAAAGCTTAAGGGGTACTCAGATCCTCTTCAGGCACAGAAACATGGGCCGCACTAAAGAAACACTTTCCCACTCACCATCTCCCACTGCAAACCTTCCAGAATAGATTTTCAGAACTGTTTTTTGCCTATTGGGTTGCATATCTGTTCAGCACTGAATCCGGTGAAACTCATTTGAAAATTTTGCCAGCAAACAGCTGAAGGCAATTCTTTATTTCTGACACCAGTGCAGGTTCCCTTAGCTACATGACTCCAGGAGTCATACTAATAAAAATAATAGGGAATTTTAACTAACAGCAATTTGTATTGGAATGTCTGTTGAGTTAATGTCTTTAGGCAAATGAATCTATGGTTTGTAGGTGCATTAGGAAAAACATTTCTCTTGCTGTGACAAAAAGAGTTAGCATTTATTTTAGAGTTTTTCCAGACTCTTTGGTGTCTACATTGGCGATACATGTCCAAATTCACCTCATATGGCCTGAGTCACCCTCTCAGTAGCACTCACAGTGAGCAACTCAAATCCCCTGGGTGGGTGGATCTGGCAAGAGAACATGTTGATTCATATATGGACAAGCCCCACTGGCAGAACTGTGCAGAGGCAAAGCTGTGGTTTAAAGCAACTCTCCCTGGGCAATGCAAATGCCATCTGCCCTTCTCTGGAGCAAGTATCTTCCGAGGAGCAGATGAAACTTTTTCTGGATGGTTTGTTGCCCAACCATCCTTCCCTCCACCAGAGAACGAAGCCTACAGTACTCCCAACCCATCATGTAAAAGGGTCTCTCAATTCTTAGCAATAGTATTAAATGAAGCTAAAAGAGGCTTTAAAAATATCTGCTTCCAAGACAGCAGGCCACTGGATTACACATGTGAAATGTGCACTTTCTCGTTGGAAAAAAAAAGATTTTTTCTCCAATAATGAACACTTTTACAGGATCTCCTTTTCATCAACATGAGGGGAACAAGGAAATATAGCACTTGTAAACCCTTAAAGCAAGGACTTTTGAAGCTATTCCTTTGATCTTTAGTATTGATTTTTCTCCACAGGGAACACATTTCACTCTTATCATATAATGAAGCTGCATTATAAGTTTTTATGCCACACCTTATTTACAAACGCAAAACATTAATCACATTAATGGTTTTAAGAATAGCCTTTAGAAAAAGAGGAAAAATAAGTGCTATCATCAAAGCAGGATTTTTTTTCTTTTCCTCCCCTTTAAGATTGTATCACATTTTGTCACTCATAACCTGGTTGTCTGTACTTTGACATTGATACCCTGCAGGTGTCTAAATTAAAGCTTTTTTTTTTTTTGCTGGGTTTTTGAGGGTTGGGGTTTTCAGGAGTTGGGGTTCTCTTGTTTTCTTGTTTGTTTGACTTTTCTTGTTTTCATAAGCAGCATTGCTTTCTATCTGCCAGATACAAACCCAAACCATATCTGGGGGTATAGGCCCCCATTTCCCAGACATATTGATTTTCATTATTCTCTCTGCATGAAACAGATGAGATTCATCTATGGCAGCACTTTTAATGACGGGATTTACCAGTTCTCCTGATAACTGGGACTACACACTTTCTCTAAATTTCCTTTTCTTGCTGCTTCATTATGTATCAGTCTGCTCTGGTCACACATCAAGCTCCTAACGAAGCGTACTGAGACTCCACATCTGGTGCCTCCTATCTCTGTGTATCTCCTGGGCATGGCATGCACCACAATGAGAGCTTGCTAAACTTCCTGAGTCTACAGCTTGT
Source organism: Fringilla coelebs (assembly GCF_963513975.1). Classification (NCBI taxonomy): domain Eukaryota; kingdom Metazoa; phylum Chordata; class Aves; order Passeriformes; family Fringillidae; genus Fringilla; species Fringilla coelebs. The sequence goes on from NC_140028.1 coordinate 80,290,642, forward strand.
ATAATGGCCCAAGAGGTTGTTACAAGCCAGAATTTCACAGAATAAAGATATCTTCAAGCTAGTATCTCAAGGTCTTTTTAAAAACTTCAATCTCTGCCATCCTTTTTTTTTTTTTGTTTGCTCATATACATCTGACTCATAAGAAATCTTGTTCCTATAGAGAAGGACTTAATTGCTGCCTGCAAGGGATTATGCATTCACTTCTCTGGACTGGAAAAATGGAGTTGCTGACCAATTAAAGGTGGTTAGCAAATTCAGAATGTAATTGTAGCCCATTGTTGCTGCTTCCTTCCTCAGGGAATTGAGCAGCTGCAGAATGCTGTAATTTATTAGAGATCAGCCTCCTTTATGTCCTTCTGCTGATCACAAAATCTAAAGTCTTATTCTTAGAGCTGATCAGGACTCTTGCAAGCATAGAATTTGTACACAGAAATAATGCATAACCTTAACATAATTTTTTGCTATTAGTTTATCTCAGGTAATCTGAAAGGAGTCTGATGCAGCTGAGGTTTAACCTCTATTTCCATAACAAACACTTTAAAATACCTACATATGGTAATTCTTTCACTTGAAAGAATAAAATAGATCTCAGAAATATAAATTTTGATGACTTTCCTTCTTCTTATATCTAGGTCTGAATCTCTTCTTATAAAATTAAAAACTTTCCCCTAAAAAAAAACCCCAAAAATATTTTACTCAGTTATCATTTTAATGAAAAACAAACATGAAACATGAATAAATTCAAATCAGTGTAGTAAAGTAATGCTTATTTTGTTAGTAACCTGACAGTACAAATAAGGATATCTTCAACAAGCAGACACCCATGATAACACCTAAGTGTGGAGAAGCATGTAACAGTTTTTATTCTGTATGTTTTCTTAGTCTCCAAATATAAGGTAGTAATCCCTCAAAGATACTCTTTGCCATGACTTTCTCAAAGTTTTCTTTGAAAGCATATTAGCGTCTCAGAGAAAAAATACTCTGCAAAGAGAGTAATATTTACCAGTCCTGTGAAAAGAACAAACCCTTTTTGTTTGTTTTTGAACATTGTAAATGACATCTTCATTAGACAATGAGTACAGCCATTGGAAGTCATGAAAAAAAGTTATTCCCTCTCCACTCTTTTTGCCACTGATGAATGTATGGACTTAAATAAATTTCTCCCTCAGCTGTCATTTTTCTGTGATGGAAAGCTCTGGGACTTCCTGCTTAATCATTTCTTGTATGGAAGCTGTGCCAGACTTTTGATTGCACCTGTAGCCCTCCTCTGAATCTCTCCTGTTTTTTTTTTTTTTATATCTCTTGAGACTGGCAATCATAATTTGTTGCTTCATGCATTTATAAACAGCAGCTTAATCGCCCTCTCTACTTAATTTCATCATGATATATGACATAGCTTGCTTTTTTATTGACCGCTCAGCCCTGGGCTAAAGTTTTCCTGTATTATCTCTTGCCACATTATGGTGTTATTCCCCAATGGCAGTAGTAAGAATTCATTATTTGAAATGTACAGTCTGGATTTTACCTTGTGTGTGATTTCACGTAGTTTCAAAAGAAATTTGTGTCATCATGTACCATTTGGGTGTCCACTCACTGTGTTGTATAGACTTCAAATGCAGGTATGTCAAACTCCTGTAGACCGTTGTAAGGTAGAGTTTGGTTGGCATACCAAGGCTCAAATCTATGGTTAAACGTCCTTCTTCTCTCCCCTGCCTCAGTCCAAAGCATGTCTACCATGTCCATGCTGTCTATGAAATTTCATTATGAGAGTTTTCTGGGAGAGTGACAGTTGGCGCAAGACAAAATAATGTTAGGGTTTGTAATTACATTGAAAAGTTATGGACAAAGTACATTACAAAGTTTCAGAGTTGAAGTGTGTTAGTATAACCACAGTCATAAGATTCCTTTGCATATCAACTTGGCTTTATTATGCTGTGTCATGGTGATTTATCCACAGGTGGAAGCTAAGCCTCGTACAACCACTCACTCACAGAACAGAAGGGCAAAAGTGAGAAAACTCGTGGGTTGAGATAACACAGGTTTTACTAGTTAAAACAAAAGCTACATAGAAAACCGAAGAAAAACAAGGAATTCATTCACTGCTTCCTATGGGCAGCAGGTGGTCAGCCATCTCCAGGAGAGCCATTTCCATCTTACCACATTTAATGGTTACTTGGGAAATCAAACTACTTTATGCCGAACATCCCTTTTTTTTCTTTTTCTCCACCCAAGTTTATATGTTGAGCATGATGCCACATGATCTGGAATAAACCTTAGGTCAGTTGAGGTCAGCTGTTCTGGCTGTGACCCCTCCCAGCTTTTTGTGCACCTCCAGCCTGCTCACTAGTGGGGTGCTGTGAGGAGCAGAAAAGGCCTTAGCCTGGTGTTAGTGCTGCTCAGCAGTAATGGAAATGTTGCTGCATTACCAATGCTGTTTCCACTACAAATCCAAAACACAGCTCCATACTAGCCACGATGAAGGAAATTAACTTTATCCCAGCGCACGCTGAATGTCACTTGCAACGTTTTTCACCTTGATATTCAAACCTGCTTTCAGTTTATTTGTGGGTATGTGCAGTACTGGGTCTAGTACAGATCCCTGTGGAACACTGAAACAGACACTTCAATGTCAAAACTCATTATTTACTTCTCCCTGCCACTTTCTGTCATTTAATCAATTAAATGGATTCCTTTTTTAAAAAATTATTATTTATTAATTAAATTTTTAAAAACTATAATTAAAATCATTGCTATATAATTCATTACTGATATATGCACGGACCTTCACTTCTAGCTCATGGGTGCTTATGATCATTTGGTGAGTCACCCTTGTCAAAAGCCTTCTGGAAGCAGAACTCTATCATATCAAAGAGATCAAAGATACCCATATGCTTAATGATGCCTCAGAGAACTTGAATAGGTCTGTGAGGCAGGACTTTCCTATTGAAGAGCTACACTGACTTTTCTCCAGTACCCCATGTGTCCAGCTATTATGTTCTTTATAAGTATTGAACAGTTGCACTCATTTGGGGCCCAGATGTAGTTTCAGTTCTACCAGGAACAAGTTGCAGGAACAGTTTTTTAAAACTTAGTATTGCTTTTGATACCTTGAAGCACTCAAGTAACAAAGAAATTCAAGTGAAAAGTTAGAGAAAATAATGAATATTTTAGTAGTTTCAACACTGACATTTTTAGGATTCCTGGTAGTATATATGAAGTGGCTGCCAACTTGAAATCCCACTGTACTGAAATGAAATCTTCTGCTGAGCCCTTGGTCAAATAAATAAATAAACAAATAAAGAAACCAATGTAGCATTTATTCCTTTAGGGTTTATACTCCATCTATTTTTTCCCTGAAAACTGTGACAAATGAACCACAGAACACTGGGTAGTCACAAGCACAGTGCTGATGGTAAAGTGTTTCATAGAACTTCCCAAAGAAACTTTTAATCATAGAAGTTTGTTAAATTGTTTCTCATTTCTCCGAAACGACCAAAAGGGTATCACACTCATGCATAGCTCTGGACAATAGGTATCTATGGTTTTTTAGTGGAGCCCTGTTCTGCAATTTGTTCCCTAAGAGTTTATATTTATATTCTCTCCCAAGGGCGAGTAGCTTAGAGGTGGCCCTCTGGTGTTTGAAAGTCCTGCAGAGAAGCCCACCAAGAACAATGAGCATTAGCTCAGAGTTCAGGTTTAATATTCAATTTCATAATGAAAATTTGATTATAGTTTTCCTCATGAGGTTTTGAGATCTCCTGTAGTATTTCCTGAATTTGCCCTCCTCAAATTTGTACGATTAGAGAAGCCTTCATATGTTTATAAACATATTTATTTGTTGCTGCCATGGCAGGAAATTTCAAAATACTTCAGACCCACCTGGAATTGCATCTAAAGGTAGAAAAATATGCCATCTGCATATGCATTTAATAATTTAATTGTGCTCTGATGATGATGATGTAGTTGTTATTGATCACCAACTATTTTGCGATCAGTGTTGCTATTTTGTTCTTCTGTTTCTAGCTATGAGAGAAGGAAATAACTAGCTTATTTCTCTTAAAATACAAGTCAGCTTTAAAACGGCATGTGACATATTTTCCTTAGTAATGCCTGAACCAGAACTGAGTTTAATAATCTATATCTCAGCATGAATTTCCAGAACATTCAGGCTTTCATGTGATTTATTTGGATTAATTCAAAACACACAGAGTGCTATTCAGACAGCATTTCAGAGTTGCCTCCTATATTTTCCTTGTCCTTTTGGTTAAAAGTCAGTAAAAAGCAAAATTATAACTGCATGAAACCGTGTATTTCCTTCCAGTTTCAGAGTGAAAAAAGACTAGGAATATGATTAAAAGAGTTGATATAGCAAAGCATTTGCTTTATGGTTTCTGGTCTAGTACTTTTGGCCTAGCTTTGCCTGAAATGGCAAAGTACATTTGGCTTTAAAACTTTTTTACATAAGCTAAAATGCCTGTGATTGCCTTGCTTCCTGCTTGCATTCCTAAAAAATCGAGGGGAAAGGATACATGAGGAGACATATCTTTGTCTGGGCTTCATACAGCTAAGACAAGTCACAAATATGTGACTTCATAGAAAACAAATTAACTCAAGCATATAACAGGGAAAAAAAAGTGCATAGTTAATCTATTCATAGGGATGTGTCAGGATCTAGTTTTTAATCTTTTAATCTTTTCCTTTGTTTAAATAGGAGTAGATATTGCAAATGAAACAAACTTATGCCTTGCAAAAGTGAATTTCTTCCCTCTTTTTATCTTTTGAATTCTGCAATCTTTATTACAGCCAAATTTTGCTGTCTTGTTTTAGTGGTATGGCTGAGAGTATGCAGCCTCACTTTGTGAAACAGCCTAATTTCTATTTTCAATAAGCCTTGCTAAATTGCCTTGTTTTTCCTAACTCTGGAACACTGCCATTATGTGCACTATCCACAGGCAGTTCTTCATGGGAAAGATATACCTTCATCTAAATCTCATTACTGCAGTGTTGATTATAAAATAAACATTCTATAGCAACTGTTACTAATAAATAGAATGAATAATAATGGCCTAGCATATCAAACGCAATTGTCCTATTGCAGTTCTGCTGTTGGGAAGAGAAAACACATTGCAATGCTGTAACCAAAATGAGCATCATGACATAATGATTTTAAGTTAGTTGCTATAAATCCAGATAATTTTATAATTGTATAGCTCAACATCTTAATGAATGTCAAGGAATGGCTATTTTAGTAATAGAAAGTGCTAAGCAAAACCTGTCAATCCATTCATTTATATGTGCCTGCCCTAACATCAATATTTTTTTATAAAGGCAATAATAAAGCAATAGGAAGGGGTTTTGAGTGAAATAAACTCTGCCTTCTAGCTGACGCAGCTGAAGTCATTGAATAGTGCTACTGAATTTTGCAAACGCATTTTTAAAAAAAAATATATTTCCAGTTGTCTCACAGCAACAGGGACACATGAAGACAATTGAACCTGCAACTATGGAATTATGGAATTATGACTAGATATTAATGTAGAAGAATGGTGGTATGCTTCCAATACTTGGGAAAACAAAATCCAAATTCAGAATTAAATACAGCAATATCTATAAAGCCAACAATGATGTCCAATCTTACATTATAAAAGATCTTAAATCATAGAAGTTTAATCTCTATCAGGAGTCACTATTTTATACTGACTGATGCATTTCAACAGTTTTACTCTTTCCTCACCTTTCACACTTCATAAAAAACATTTTATTTTACAAGATTTTATTTTTAAGTTCTAAACATGTTACATTTCTTTTTCTTCTTCTATGTTCAAAAATTTCCCAAAATAAATTCATATAAATCTGTGGATTTTTAACTGGGTTGCATTTAAAATGGAAATTCCAAAAGAAGAACACAAGTGACCATCCATTTCATTTTTCACTCACAGTTACAAGTGAAGTAATAATAGTATGAGAGTAAAATTTGTTCCTTTCTGGTCACTTTTTCAGAAGGTAAGTTCTATTAACTTACCTTCATTGCTTTCATCAATCATCTCTTCATTGTTCTCTCTTTTGTATTAACAACACTGCTAAAATAAGGAGCAATCCATCAGGGTTTCATGTTCCAGTTTTTAGAGGTACTTGATAGACTAATGTTTAACACACTTCAAAAGTATTCTAACTAGAGTACTATAATGGAAATGCATGTCTAGTTTATAAAATTCACACATATAATATATTTGCATTTTGCTAGAAAGTTATAAAAGCATGTTGTTATTGATTCAATTAATAATTTCTAAGAAAGATCTTGGGGAAAAATAGTGCTCTGTGGAGATTTTTTGGTGTTAAGCACATGATGATTTTTTTTATTATTGCATACTAGATATCTGTTATCCAAAAGAGGGAGCCATAACATTATACTATACCTTTGCACTTTTTGAGACAGTGAAGCTGCATAAATTCCTTTATTCCTTTTTCTTGAAGATGATGCTTGCTCTGAGGTGTCTTTTATTTGTTTGTTTTCTATTAATAAATGTAACCCAGAACTAGGTAATACTAATAATCTTACCACATCTGAGTGAAATGTTTATACTAAAGACAAATATAATTCAGCAAACATGCTGTCATGGAAAAAAAAGTAGTTGGAATAACTTTTCCTGCTCTTGATTTCACCCACAAACCCTTCCATCAATTTTGAGAAAATAGTGTTTTTAACTATTACACATCTTTTGAAATGGAATATATATATAAATTTCAAATGAAAATGCATAAGGGTGTTTTCTAAACACACTTTGATTACATGTCTCTGTAAAAACTGAGATTGACTTAAAATACCACTCTTAATAACTGTGAGATTTCCAGTTATTAAACATTTGCTTAGAGGAACACAGCACTTATAAAGGCATTGCCCATATTTTGGAAAACATATGCTAGATTGCCTTCATATTTGAAAGGTCAGTGGACAAGAATGTATCTGAAAGAGTAGAATAGAAAAGCACAGAGTGATCGATAACGTGTGCTTTACTTTTGCAAATTCTTTACAGCATTCTCTTTTTGTGAGTTTCATGTGCCACTCTGGGATTCCAACACAGCCTTGTAACCCTTTGTGAGGAAGGACTTATGGTATTCTCAGTATCAGAGGAGTATTGATAGTTGTTTAATCCCTTTCTAATATTTTTTAACTAAAGTTTGATTTTTCTGTTGATTTACAAAGGGGAAGCTCTCTTTATGGTTTGTCTGTGACTATATCTCAGTATTTTGTAGCAATGTATTGGCTGGAAGTAAATGCTGATTTTACAGACCTATTTGGTCAATGAGAAAAGACATGCCAAGTTAAAGTTCCAGAGATGCAAGTCCAAATACATATTCTGTGGATAAAAGCATATATGCAAAAATATGTTACCCCTTATATGGAATGTGATTTCTTCTAGTATTTTTCTTCTTATGCCTAAATTAAACTCCTTAGAATATGTTTTGTAATTTAAACCACTATGTCCTTTACCTTCTTTTTTGTTTGTTTGTTGTTGGATTTTAATCTTTAGTGAGACGAATGCCAAGTAAATAAGAAAAGAGGAAGGCAAGTACTGGAAAGGGAAAGAGGAAGTGAGAAGATGAGGAAAGCACTGAGCAGATGAGGAAAAAGGAGAAGAGAGAGGATACAAACACTTGAGAACAACAAAGGTGTCCTCTCTTCTTCAGAGAAGAGTATAAACGTTCCATTTATAGCATCTATTTGTTAGATGAAGCATGGCTGTCTGTTAGGAACACTTTCCAGTTACCCACCTCAGGAAACGTGGATCTGATGTTTTCAGAGCTGCAAAATATCAGCAAGTCCATGAATTAAGCTAATTTTATTGATGCTCAGAAATTCTGAAAAAAGTCTCTGTTACACTAGATCTATTGTTTGATTTGTTTCAAGATTTTTCTTACTGGAAATATTTGTAGTAGCAGTACTTTCTCCATGTGCTTTAAGAGCTTCTACTACTTTTCTGTGAAACTTTAAAGACAACATTTGTCTGGGAATAAGCATCAGTCACAGAAATTCGTATTTACCACAGTGGTATCTGATGTCACCTAACAATTTCTACTACAATAAAATATACAGATAAGTTTTAGGAAAAGCTCTATGTCATTGAGGTTTTGATAAGCTTTGAAAGTGACTTCACTACAAGTAGGACTGCGGATTTCCTCGAGAAAAGCAAATGGAATAAGCATTCCACCTTAAAATAGCTTAGCTGAAAAAAGAATTAGGCCATTTCTTCTCCCCTCTGAAATTCATTAGGCAGTTTTTCCTTATCTCCTATCATCTTGTAACAAACAGTCAGTTCAGCCTATGATGCTGCTTGATGTAACAGCTTGTGACTTGACCTCCAGGTAATTTGCTCTGGCAACATATCTGAACTCAAAAACTTTAAAAAATGAAAAGTAGTTATTCTTCATCAAGTTAATATTTGTTAAGAATTAAACAAAATTAACAATTCACCATAATTTGCTCTCATTAACAGTATTTTTTTCAACATGAAATGTTTTAGTAATTCATATGAAAAAATAAAATCAGTTATATCTAATACAAAAATTAAATACTTCATCTTAATTTCCATATTGGACCCTCCTCCCACTTGTGTCATAATGAAAGTGAGTAATGTCACAGAGCAGATATTTCATACCATAAAAAAAAGTCATTACTTAATCATAAAAGAAATTACGAACTTGAGGTTAAACTAATTTCTTGTCTTGTGCCTCCCTTTTTTGTTTTTAATACATAAGAAAACGCTTTTGTTAACATCACCTTGAATGTGCTAAAATTGTAAGAAAGAAAATACATAGAAAATTATAGGTGTGAAACTTTCCTCATTTGGTTGTGATCATTGTGAACATAATTAAAATAAAAGTGCTTACTTGAGCCATATTTTCACTTTTTGTTTTCCCTCTTGGCATTTCAAAACATATTCATATTTACTTCGATTATGTTTAACAAAGTTCTTTTATGTATCATCAGATCTACTTTAAATACTCCATAACCAAGTCAATAACATTCATACTTTCAATTTATTGTCTTATTTTAATGATAAGTCCTCTGTCATACAGTGAACTAAGATTACTTAATTATTGTCTGATTCTAGTGCAGGTTTTACCTACACTAAAAAGTGGCCTTAATAGGAATTTAAATAGTGACTTCATAATTGGAATTCCCAATTTCTAGTGATTTTTCTATGATGTATAAAACCATAATTTTACATTTTCTTTCTGAAAGCAAATATATTTTGCATTTTTCTAACATATTTATTTCAGTAGATCTCTGTTTTGGTATGATTTAAAGGTTGAACATGGTAAGGTGCTCTTTATTTCCACATTTTTTTTGCTTCATCACTTACACACGACATTATTTCAATAACCAATTAATCTTTGTAGGGGTCTTTTGTTTTTTTTCTCTTACGTACATGCACTGCATTTGCTCTGCTCACATGTGCATAATACTGCTTAAATTTTTCTCTCTATTAGGGTTTGCAGGACATTTTAGAACTTTCTTCCTAGCCTTCTAGGTCAGTAAAAACATTCTTCTATCTCCAATGGCTTCCAGAAGTTTCTGTTGCATTTCTATGGTTTTCCCACTTTGCCTCTCTCTACCTTTTAATGAAATTTTCTTCAAAATATATAAATTCTGATACATTCTAAAGTCATGTCTTCTTCAACATATTACTAATGCATACATTTGATTTTGAATTTTTAAACTAAAGATACTTAGCCCTGTGTCTAATTTGGGTTTGTTCTTATTGTGCAGTACTCATGTATAGCAATTTTTTTCAATCTATTATATTATTTTAACAAAAGAATATACTACTTTTATAAACACTATGTTCAATATATTATATTTATCTCATTTAAAGTTATATTAAAATTGTATTTCAATCTCATTTTGGTAGCTGAACAAGATATACTTTCCCTTACTCTGCCAGCCTATGCAGAAAGAAGCCTCTTTATATTATCTGTATTTTCATCTAACTTTATCCTCTGCTGTATCAGAAATCACTATCTGTTGGCATTTTGCAATAGTTTTGTCTGACATTTACCTTGAAAGCAACATGGATTTTTTCCACTTGTTTGCTTGAATACCGATGAATTCTGTGCCGAAGAGAATACATTAAAAAAAAAAATCCAAATAGTTTTGTTCACATAATATATTCTAATTGACTTTGTCATTTAATGTAATCTATCTACTCACATTTATACACATGGACAGGATACAAATAACGTGTATTCTGTGCACAAACCAATCCCTAGGCAGGGGGAAGGATGTGAAGAGATAGGAAAGTAAAATTTGTGATAGTTTAATATAAGTCCTGATGGCTCAACCATGTTGGCCATTTCCCACCTATTGCTATTGCTCAGCTTGTGGAGCCCGGTGGAGGTCAGGAACTTCAGCTGTTCTGAATAAGCTGGTGCTCAGCTGTGCAGTGCATTCTGCCCTTTCTGTCCCTTTGCAGCTCTCAAGTCCTCTGCTTGGCCTTTTAATGACTGTGACAATATTTCCTCCCTTTATCAAGATTGGATCTAAATGTTACTGATGTCCATGGGAATATTCAGCTAGACCATGATGAGCTTTCCATCAGAGCTATGGGCACTTCTGTTGTTTACCTGGAGCTTATACTTGATTGCTGTCATAGAACACTTTAAAATACTTTGTTGCAATTACTGACTGGTAATTGGCAATTTCTGAGGGTCACCACTGGAATACTAATTTCTCTAGCCTCTAATAAAATAGCTATATTCTTTCAGATCCATGAGATAGAACTATATTGTTATAAAGACAATGCATGTGATATCCTCATATTATTTGTATAATTTTTTCATGTTCTAGTATTTCTTGCTTGAGGATTTAAATTAAGTATTTTAGTCTGAGCTCAATCAAAAAAATGTGACGTTCACATAAGCAAGCATATATTTTCTCTGAATGATAAGCTATGACTGTTTACACTCTCCCATTGTACCAGTAAATTAACAGGACTTCAAAAGTAAAATCATTTGGTTATTCTTATCAAAGATGGGGTCAAAGGCAAAATGTAAATTTTAAAAATGCAAGATTATATCCATGCAAGGTTTGGAACTTGTTAATAGCTTCATATTAAAATTTGAAGGGTTCAAATGTCTTGTTTTTACAACTGCACTGTCTGTGCCTTCCTCATTATCCTCTTGTCCTTTGGTTTTCTGAGTGATATCAAAATCCCAACAAAAGTAGGAATAAAAAATTCTCCACTCCCTGTCCTTTTATAATCTCTTCCTTTTTTTTTTTTTTTGCAGTCTATGGTCTAAAAAAAAAGGTTACTTAGGCCACATATCTTTTTTTATAAACCTCTAATCGGTTGAAAATGCAGTATGGTTCTAAACAAATATGGTTCTAAATTGTACCTTTTTGATTCCTACAGATTACAGATAGTATAAATATTTTCTGTCAGGAAATTGCAATTCTGTATGACAAATTTCAAGCTGTTTTTAATTGGACTATATATATTTTGTGTAGTTCTCTTAGAAATAGGCTCCTGAGAAGTTTGCAGACAGAATAAGAACCACTTATCCTGTGTATCCCTGTACATCCAGGTAGTACTGTGTTGCTCTACTAGAGCTTGGTTAAGTGTCTAATATACAAATAATAATTGACTTTAATTTAATTAATGGGCAGAATTTTCCACGTCAGGGGAATGCAGAAATATTAACAATATTTCTAGTAGTTATTAGTTATAACTTTTGCCAAGCAGTCACTATCACTGGGAATAAATGTGATAGAGGACTATGTAACTCACCTTATTGATGACTGCTCTAATAGCATGGCAAGCTATGGATATCCAGTGGTATGGATGCATGTACTTAGGCCAGGTGGGATCCTATGCTTACCCCAATCCTCTTCCTTTTCTGGAATCCTCCTAATGATGTCAGTAATTACTCTTACCCTTCTCACTCTTTCCCTGTTTCAGCATCAATAAAGTGTTAAGACAAATATGGTGGTGGCCTTAATTCTTTTGGACAACAGGTCAGGAAGACTTGGAATGGGGGGAAGCATCTTTTCTTGTACCTGATAAACCAGTTTTGTCTCCAGAACACAGGGAAAGGAATTTTTGCTGACAGATCATGCTTTAGTCAAGGGTTCCACCCTCTTTTTTCTCACTTCTATTGGGTTGAGGATCACTCAGATATCTCTGAACTCTTTATTCTCCTCTCTTCAAATCAACAAATCCCTCTGACCCCAAAAACTCATTAGTCCCCACAGCAGAAACACAGAGAGACCAGTTGCTGGCTGTGCAAGGAGGAAGTAAAGCTACTCCCTAGGGAAGGGTATACAGTATGAAAAAAAAAATGTTGGAAGTGTTATGATACTGCTGCCATTCTGGCAGGTAATTGTTCTTGCAACTGGCTTTACACATATTCAGTTCCTACTGAGATCTTGTGGTACTCCCGCTCACTACCAGACTAACTCAATGAAGTTTATAACATACATGACTCTCACAAGTAAGAGCTTCAGCTTCAAGTTCTTAATTACTCTTATTTATGTCCCTAGGTACATACCTATATATATACGCACACATATAATCTAAGGAAAGTGTATGTATGCTTCTGCCTTCAAGTACTGAGGTTTTTTACAGCGATTGTGTTGAAATATCCTTTGCATGTAATTTCACAGGACTGTCGATAGAAAAACTAATGAACATTGACAAATACTTTTTAAATTCTCAGTGAGATAACCAAGAAGTTTAACATCCATTCCTAGCATTAAAGAATATGTCTGGTGAAGTATTAAGATTTATTAAGATAAATCAATTTCCAGTCTCAGCTGTTGAATGTACCATATGGTATCATTTCATTTTTTGAGGAAAAAATTAACAAAACACTCTGCCTTCAAAGATGAACACCACTATGTTTCAGGGCAAATAGCAATTTTTTTGTTTGTCAACCACACCTGGAAAAACAATTGCTTGTATATGGAGGTGATGACTTTGTCCTATGACTACCTCATCTTTAAATCTTAACATCTTCCATTGTCTTTTTTATAAATAGAAAAAGAAATCCTGCATGCTCCATGGCAATGCTGGAAACCTCATGCTTTCTTCAGTGTGCCTTAGAATTAACCACTACATACTACCTGCAAAAAGCAAAGAACATGTCTATGTTTTCCTTGTCCTTCCTGTTCCTCAGATACTTGATAGTGGTCACTGGGATGGAAATTTTGGTTTAAAAGGAGCATGCTCACATTATTTGACCTTTCAATTATGAGGATAAAACTAAACTTCATGACAAATTAAGCGAAGTAGGAATAAGAAGACAACTTTTATTTGAATTGTGAAAGGACATTAAAATTAAAGTTAACAGAGGTATTATTTACCTTGGGGCTGATCATTTAGATGACCATGCAGTAATGATGAAGAATTCAAAAAACTCCATTATATCAAAAAAGATTTCAGGTTTCCTGAACCTTTGCTCATTGAGGTGAGAAACAGGAAGGGAAGTTAAAAACTCCATGTCAAAATAATTGGTTAAATTTTGTGAAGATGCAAATTTTGTCAATATTTTTACTGAGATGCAAAGTGCATGGGTATTAAAGTGATTCACTGAAAGTTACCATTTAGTCATGCCATGTAATTCTATTAATATGATTTAGTCAAAAGTTCCTCTTTCATGGAATTTTTGCCTCAAAACAAATCTGTTGAATGAAGTGGAATTATTTTCTAGAAATCTTGAAAGAATATATTGGGGCTGATTTGCTGGAGAACCCTGGGAACCGCCAGCCCATCGGTTTCGTTTCTGCACCTGGTATGATTATGAAACACATCATCCTGCAAGATGTATTAAAGCATATGGAAGACAAGGTGGTTATTAGGGACAGCAAACGTGGCTTTACCAAGGGCAAACTCTGCCTGACTGATCTCATGGCCTTCAGTGATGGACTGACTGCATCTGTGGACGAGGTGCCTTCCGATGTCACACACCCGGAGTTCTGCAAGGCCTTTGATATGATCCCTCACAGCAGTCATGCTGCTCAATTGGAGGCATACAAGTTTCATGGTTAGACTGTTACATGGAGAAAGAATTGGATGGTTGGCCTCATTCAAAGTCAATGGCTGTGTCCAAGTGGAAACCAGTGAAGAGTGATGTCCCTCAAGGGTCTCTACTGGGGCCAATACTATTTAATGCCTTTTTAAACTACACAGATGGTGAGAAAGGCTGCACACTTAGCAAGATTGCAGATGACACCAAGCTGTGTGGTGCAGTTGATACACCCAAGTGAAGTGACACCATCCAGAGGGACCTTGACAATCATAAGGAATGTGCCTATGCAAATCTCATGAAGTTCAACAAGGCAGAGTCCAAGGTGCTGCACCTGAACTGGGGCAATCCTCAGCATCACTACAGACTGTGGGATTAAGAGATTAGGAGCAGGTCTGCTGATAAGGAATTTAGGGAACAGATAGATGAAAAACTCAATATGAGCTAATGACTTTTAACTGAAAAAGAAGAAGGTTTAGGTTGGACTTGTGGAGGAATATATTTTACAACAAAGATGTAAAGACACTGGAACAGGTTACCCAGAGAATTTGTGGATATTCCACTGCTGGAAAAGTTCATGGCCAGGTTTGATGGGACTTTGAGCTACTTGACCTGGAGGAAGGTGCCCCCACCCATGGTTGAACGGGTGGTTGAACTTCGAAGTTCCCTTCTAACCCAAACCATTCTATAATTCTGGAACGACAGTATAGACAGAGCAGATGTTTTTCTGTGTTTGTCTCTGATATTTACCACTTTAAGTCTGATGTTATAGAGTAAAATCTGCAAAGACCTCCTCAACTCAGCACATAAGAATATTCCTTCAGCTGTTAGTAACTAGTGAATATATAGCTCTGGAAAAATTACAATTCAAGTATATGCATGACTTTCATAACAGAGATGTTGCGCACATAAAAAAGACAACAAAAAAAAATTAAAAATCTATATCCGTCATTACACATTCCTTCCTTCCTTCCTTCCTTCCTTCCTTCCTTCCTTCCTTCCTTCCTTCCTTCCTTCCTTCCTTCCTTCCTTCCTTCCTTCCTTCCTTCCTTCCTTCCTTCCTTCCTTCCTTCCTTCCTTCCTTCCTTCCTTCCTTCCTTCCTTCCTTCCTTCCTTCCTTCCTTCCTTCCTTCCTTCCTTCCTTCCTTCCTTCCTTCCTTCCTTCCTTCCTTCCTTCCTTCCTTCCTTCCTTCCTTCCTTCCTTCCTTCCTTCCTTCCTTCCTTCCTTCCTTCCTTCCTTCCTTCCTTCCTTCCTTCCTTCCTTCCTTCCTTCCTTCCTTCCTTCCTTCCTTCCTTCCTTCCTTCCTTCCTTCCTTCCTTCCTTCCTTCCTTCCTTCCTTCCTTCCTTCCTTCCTTCCTTCCTTCCTTCCTTCCTTCCTTCCTTCCTTCCTTCCTTCCTTCCTTCCTTCCTTCCTTCCTTCCTTCCTTCCTTCCTTCCTTCCTTCCTTCCTTCCTTCCTTCCTTCCTTCCTTCCTTCCTTCCTTCCTTCCTTCCTTCCTTCCTTCCTTCCTTCCTTCCTTCCTTCCTTCCTTCCTTCCTTCCTTCCTTCCTTCCTTCCTTCCTTCCTTCCTTCCTTCCTTCCTTCCCTCCCTCCCTCCCTCCCTCCCTCCCTCCCTCCCTCCCTCCCTCCCTCCCTCCCTCCCTCCCTCCCTCCCTCCCTCCCTCCCTCCCTCCCTCCCTTCCTCCCTCTTTTTCTTCCTTCTGCAAAGAACTAGAGATGCTTTCAACCAGGTTGGCAAGGTCTCTTCCAGTAGCTCTAGGCATGGTCTTTAACAATTACCCTGGGTTACTCAATGCATGTTTCTGCCCTGTTTTTTTATTTTTTGGACCTCCACATATAAATCTTAGAAAAGTTCTCAGTCAGATGCCTAAGACATAGTTACTGTTTCAAACTGTCCGCACTTGCACAAATATATCACTTTATCCTGAGTTTACATAATTTATCTGCCAGTTAAAAAATAGTGAAATACTTTTAAATACAAGTTGAGATTCATTTTAAGTCAGGAGACCAGGAACTTGAATCCTGTACTGGTTAATCCTTTAGGCTCATTTTAGTTCTAATCAAGAGTCAAACTATGAATATGTTCTACTCCTATTATGTTACACACACAGACCAGTACACAAACTACACAGGAACCATTTGTTCTTGTATGCTATTGTTAGCAAATCTTCAAATGTATATTCCTTTGAAATCAGGATGTATGTATTGCTAGATATTACATGGTATTCCTCTTGTGTGATCAAGGGAACCACGGTCCTATGTCTCTATATAACAGTGTAGTTCTCTATTTAATCACGTTACTGCTCTGCAAACATAAGTAGTTAAAAAACTATCCAGCCTGTAGGCTTTTGGTTTGAGGAGTCCTATGAAATAGAGTCTCAACACATTAGTGACAGAAAAAAACCATAGAGGGCCTTTGTATATTTGAGAAGTTAATTCTTTGAATCTATTTTTTTTTTCTGTATCCTCTATTATCTAAGTTCTTTGGATATCTATTGTAGGGAGGTGTTAGGAAAATTTTCTCTGAAATGTAAATGTGAAATTTCTAAGCATAAATTCAAATGGCAAATAACTTATTAGAGTAGAGTATCATTGTCAGAAGTGCTAAATCTTTCATTGTAGTAGTGCTCACATTTATGCTTCTGAATGTGCAACACTAAGCATATTCCTAAATCATTATCTCTTAGAGCCAATCTTGTAGGGATTAACACCTTTTAATTTATTTTTTTTTCTTGCAGAAACTTCAGTCTGTGGTGCATCTAGCAATTTCCTAATTCACTCCCCTTTTTGAGCTAAATGGTGTTTTCCCCTCTTTCCTCAATGAAAGCTTCAGGAAAAGATTCTCAATCAGTAGATTTTTTTGGCCAATGATAGCTGAAAGCAGTTGTACTGACTTTCTAGAGAGTTTCCTTTCTTCAATTGCTTTTAAAAGTGATTATAAGTATACTAAACATAACACTTTTTTTTTTTTTTTTTTTAATTTGAAAGTCCTTTTGCTTACTGCAGGGATGGTTTGGTACCATAAGTAGATTTTTCAAGACAATAACTGGAAGAGCAGACAGTACCAGAAGCTTGTGACAAATGTAATTAAAATATCACAAAATCAGTACTTCAACTAATGTGTGTTTCAGCCTTGATACTGCTACTACTATTATTACCACTAAGCAAAGTTACCTTCAGTATTGTTCTATATCCATGAAGGAACTTGAAGAGATTAATTAATTTTATTTAGAACACAAGGGATTTTACTTATTATCTTACTCTAGAAAAGATGTAAATCCAGCCAGATAGCTGTCTTGACTAGGAAAGAAGTCGTATATAACACAAATTTGAAACACATTAAGGGCAAGTTCAAGCTCAATTGCAGCAAATCCATAGATTGCACATAACAGGAAAGAATGAAGAGACTACATTATTTTTTACATCGGAATCCATTTTTCCTACAAGTCTGAATTCTCATTAGTAATGAAATTACCTTTTATATCTGGGAAACAAATGTAAGGATTATTGCAAATCTTCCAGGAAATGGGAAAATATTTTCTGCAGTTTAATATTTTTATGTTTACTCTGAGGAAAATAGATTTTTTTTTTTATCAGATAGCATAAGAACACGGATTCCGCACTCATTTTTACTCGGGGTAAGGGAAATGCACAAAAGTAATTTCACTGGTTTCAGTGGGACCACTCTTATTGCAAAATGTTACCCGGTGTGAATACAGGTTCTGGAATGCAGCACAAGCACAAACAGCTCTCCTGACAAATAGTTTAAACAACTACAAGAATTTCCTTTTGAAGTAAGTATTTTTTCCTGATTTTTTTCTCCTTTTGCTACACAGGCAAAACTATTTCCATGAGATTACTCGCAACCAGCATCTGTAACTTAGGAATAAATAATATTTTTACAATAGCTTCCCACTACAAAGCTTGCTATTTAAATCCACTAGTATGGAAAATAGTGACAAAGAATAATGCAAACCATGTGAAAGTATTGTAATAAACAACAAAGTAAGCAGAAAAATTCAGCCAGAATGCAGTACTATAAACTTAAGCAAACCCATTGTAATATATTGCTTTCTACAAATATTGCATTATTTTTCTCTTGCATTTGCATGAGTTATACTTGGGTTTGTATCTCTAGATGCATGTGTACATGTATGAAGGTGCATATATAGACAACAGTTCTGTTCATAAATGGGGCTATTTTTATCTGTTAAAATTAGATGTGATTAGATTACTGAAACCTTCAAATCATACAGAACTTATAACTGCTGGATTTTAAAATGATAAATTTCACTTTTTCTGTGCCTATTTTTTCTTTCAAAACAGAAGCAATGGCATTAACTTCACCCTTATACCCAACACAGCCTATTTTTGCTTTGCCTCTTCATATCTTGAGGAGCAAACATTGAATGATGAAGTACAAAGGAAATAAAATCCAATTATTTTAGTAAGATCTTAAGCTGAGCTTTTTAGATCATTATATTTTTAAATTTCCTTTATTGAACACTTTTTATGCAACTTGCTGTTTTATTGAATTCTTTTTTTAAGATGTGTCAAAATATGAATGTCAACCACTGGTTGGCTGTGCACCACTGATTATCAATATAATAGATCATATTTTTTTTTAAAGTAATTATGCCTGTATATATTGCCAGAAGGCTTGTATACATCATTAATTGACTTCAATTGAACTATTAAAGATACGCAAATTCAGATAATCTCCTTCTGAGGGCTGCTGTGTAATTTGTTTAAAATGATGGAAGGGTCTATTGTTTCCATCCCCAAATGCAAATGCATTATCCACAATTCTCTCTATTTCACAGAATCTATTATTTGGTGTAATTTATGAAGATCATGTTTTGAATCTGGACAAGTGCTTTAGGAGCTCTTTCTCTCAACAGGCTTATGTACAATGGTAAGATGCTGTCAGTATATTTTAGAAAGTGGAATCCTTTAATACCAACATACATGGCCAAAATTGCAATATCATTACAGGCAGAATTTCTATGAAGGTGGTTGCTCTTTCTCTCAAATACAGCCTTTGAGGACAAAGCAACCTGACCACCATCTAGCATCTATAAAATTTGGACTTACCTAAACCTCCTTGACTTTTGCATATCAGGAGATAACATAATATGAAAACTGTGTTTTTCTGAGATAGGGAAACAGAATCTAAAATGACGTTGTCTTGATGTTGCTATTACTCTTGCTGATAAAAGGTGTGAAATTTAATTATAGAAGTTTGCATTTTGCTAGCAAAGGAATACACTGGACACCACTTAAAGCACTCCATTTTGCAGTTGCAGAAATACATTTTCTGAGAAACATTTGTGGTTATTGATGGTGTTATTTAAGTATTCAAGGTAAATATATTTTTTTGAACATTGATGTAATCATATATAGAAATTGGAGGACTGGGAAAATAGAGGCCCCATTTTATCCCTGTCTCTGACACAGAGCTACTCTGTAACTGAGACCAAGTCAAATCTTTGTGTGGCACTGTGTGTGTATGGGATGACAACAATGCCACCCATGTCCTTTCGTAATCTTCCCAAGACCGCAGAAGAGAGATTACAGCAAACTTCATTTACTGACATTTCTATAATAAAATTACATATTGTGTGTTAAAAAATCTTTTTTTTCTAAAACAATTTTGGGCCTTCCTCTGAGCTACAGTCTGCATCCAGTATTTTTCCTTTTTCCTGAAGCTAGTAATATTTTCCCAGAAGTAACCAAGTCTCAGTTTTGCTAGGATTTTGCACTGCAGACACATAGTATGATTTGATCAAGGTATGCCTCTCCTGCTCAGTCATGCTCGGCAAGTAGTCCTCGATACCATTGTGGTGTTTTTTATCAGGATCAGTCACTGAAAGTCAGTAAAATAACTTTCCCTTTAACATTCAGCAATTTCCTATGTTTAAAAGGCAAGAAGAGAAATTACTCTGATTGCTTTTGCAAAAATTCTTTTTTTTCATTTCCCTTTGCTTTATTTTCCTTCTCCTCCTACCACCTTTCGCAAAATTTTGGATTTATTCCTATGAATTATTTTCTTAAACTCCCTCACTCACATAGAGAATGCAGGCAGCTTTTACTTGGGTATCTCTATTCATTTTAAAATATTAGGGCTTCTGCAGATAACATTTGAATATAACACCTGCTGCAAGCCCCAGAAATTCTGAAGGCATTCTGATATGTGTGGGAGATGCATTTTTTTCTAGATTTTTGCTCCAGTTACCTTCTGCAGTTAAATAGCTCTGACTGCATGGAAGAAACACATACATTTTCATATCTATATTGTCTTATACTCTAGCCTACGTACCCCAGTTTTCTTATATGATATCTCCTGAACAAACTCATCCTCAGAGAAAATTGTCAGTCCTATTACTCTCTGGCTCTACTTCTCAAACACTTCTGCCAGTAGATTCCCTGCAACCCATGTTATGCAGATTCAGAAACCAAGTACTGATGCCAGAGATAAGTGAATGTCAGAATTAAGTTGTAAGATCCTTTCAGCAGCACTATGGGTGGTGACATTTAAACTAGTGGATTATTCCGGTTATTACATTTTGTTTGGTGGATAGGTCAGGGAATGAAATCATCCTTGTGGGCTGATCCCACAATGAGAGGGCGTCTCTGACAGTACCACGCAACTGCTGCTGAGATCAGCATCCTTGTGGAGCAACAGCCAGGTGAGAGGAGAGCACAAATCCTTGTGCATGGGCTTCTGTCTGGAGAGGAGGACACCTTTTTCAGAATGGTCACTTCTGCAGAAAAGCGTGAAAATTCTGAAAGCTTCAAGCAATTTTAACATTGAGTTGAAGAAAGCATATGGCAGATCTGTTTCTCCCCACATTTTCTCTACAAACTGCATCACCAAACTTCTTTTTGTGTTTAGGTGAGATGCACCGGTTACACACAAAGCATAACATTCTACAATAATGGCTACAAGACAATCTCTGAAATTAAAAACTCTGCTTAGTTCAGGCAATAAGCATATGAAAAACTTTGATTCTTGGACTCACTCCATCAAGTTTAAAAAGACTTGGCAGCTGTTTTAGGTACAAGTAGTAATAGTACTGATACAGTTACATTTCTCCATTTAAAATTAATCTCGTTAGCTAACTTGAAAAAGCCCAAACCAATAATTATTTATTTTGCAGACATGTGACTGTATAATATTTTATATTTTTGTTAATAGAAAATGACATTATCTATAAACATATATAATTATCTCTTGAATTTACATTATTACACAGTGAAGTACAAATGACAGGACAATATATTTTATCTGTCAGATTGGCATATAGATAGCAATACGCCTTTTTTAACAACTAACATAATTCAGAAATAAATTTCTTAATAGCCATAGACAAATTATAACACAAGTCTTCTGAATGTTTAATTTGTTCTTTCAATTTTTGGAATAAAATTTTCATTTCAGATATGAGATTAACTTGGAGACAATAATTTTTAAAGATCTGTTATTAGTCATTCCCATCCCTATGACTAATATTATTTAACAAACCTTTTGATCTCATCTCCAAAACTAGTGAAAGTATTACACTTGCATTTTTATCTATTTTTATCCTTAGCATGAGTAGCTAGTGTAGTATTGAGCAATAAATAATAATCCTGCTGTGGTCTCAGTAAAATATTAGCTTTATTACCTTTATCCCTTTAATCAGAGCAAGACCCATACATTGGTTGTAAATTTGTCTACTAAAAATGGAAAGTATTTTAAGAAAATACCATTCTATTTTCTGTACTATGACTTAAATGTGTGACAAGGTGAGTGGCTGCTGTATCCATATTGCCTTGCAACAAAAAGGGATATCAATTTCCTTTTAATTCATTTACATCATTCTTTCTTTGAAGCTCATAGAGGGAAATTGAACACATGTGGCAGCAGGTTTCTTGCATGTGAAAAGGAAAAATGTCATTCAATTGTTTTCTGCTGGTTACTTCAGTGTCAAGTGGCCAGTATGACCTTTTATGCTTTCTGCCTTGCTTTCTGTGGGACTCTCTGATTATATATATTAGGCAGACAAGGTAGTTTGGAAGGACTTCTGGAAAGCATCCTTGTACTTTAAGCCTGTTGACTTTGAGTTTCTGCTACAGATATCCAAAGGGACATCTCCCTCAGCTCTCAATCTTTCTGAACCCTGAGCTGCACTTCCCCCTGTAAAACATATTAAAAAAATCACACTAATTTTGCTACTTTCACTAGAGAAAATAAAATTAAAAAAATTAGTACTTCATTCTTAGTAGTAACAAAGACATCCTATGTATTCACCCTTCTTAACCATGGTTGTTTTTATCAGATGTATTGACAAACACTTATGTGGAAAAAAAAAAAAGGGCATAGCTTCTATCTGGACAGGTGAAAAAGCATCCTGCATGAAAGTTGGGCAATATTGTGACTCCTATATGGCAGGAAAACTGATTAATATCAAACAGTATTTCCAAAGAGCACAGGCATTGCTAATATTTTAATGTACACAAGTAGTCATCACATATACAGTATCAGAAGTTTAGATTTCAGCACTTTAATGGGTTGGGGATTTTTTTAACTCTGTAAGAGATATATCCCCAAAGTGCTCTGCTGACACTGCCCCTCCGCTCCCCCTTCCCTAAAAAGTATCTGTACGGCATCTTCAACATTTTAGACACTCCTAAAGAAAGCATCTGTGCTTTTGCTGTCGGCAGTTCTCATGCTACAGAAAGTTGATTTACTCACCCAGGCTGTCTGTGTGAGCCCAGTTCTGGCTGCTCAGCGCTGCTTCTCTACCTGCTTCCTGCCTCCTGCATGTTGCCGTGTCTCCAGCGCGGAATGCACTCGCTTCTCACTAGGGCTCCCTCTCTCCCAGCATCACTTTTAAGTCAGGCAGGCAGCGAGCAGGAGCCAAAGGGACTCTCTGTCTGATTGGTTTCCATTCAGTGCCCCTGATTAATAAAAATCGTCCCTCGCAAGGAGAGGTGTCGCTGCCCCTCAGCGAGATGCTGCTGCTGATAGAGCCGCAGTGCTCAGCGTGAGAAGGTTTGGGGCTGGGGGGGACAGCACGATGGCTTTGCCAGCCAAACACTGATTTGCGACTGAATGCAGTGGGAGGGTTCAGAGAGGAGGGCTTTGTTAAGAACCCTCTTATTAACTGAGGCTTAAATACAGAGGCTCACGTTACCAGCTCAGTTTGGTCTGTTTTAATAACGGGGGTAAAAGCATACCCCTAAGATGTGAATTATATGGAGAAAAACAAATTATTCTAAATATCTATACTAGCAAGACAGTGCCATTGGTGTGCAATACACATTGGAGAATGCAAAATTATCCTCTAATGCTACTACGGTGACAAATGATTTTAAGGTGAAAGAAAGCAACGTATGTGAGATTTCCCTGTGTGCCCAACAGTCTTACAGCTCTAGTGTCACTTTCAGCTAATGATAATGATAGCCTTGTCACTGTACCTGAAAGTGAACATAATACGAAGTTGCAAGGGACGTTTTGGGAATTGTGACTAATAACGCTCAAGTCATTCACAGAAATAAACAGTTTTGCCAGCAACAATAATGAATTTCCTGGTTTCTGGTGCAGCCTGTTTGAGTATAAGTAATCGCTGCTCACTACTATGACACCAGATGTTCGATATTACAGAATATTGTGGTTACTTGAGCTATCATTTTCAATTAAAGCATAACATTGTCTACTAAAATAAGAACACTAAGTATCCTAAGTTTTGTTTTTTGCTATTTGTGTCTTTTTTGTGGATTCCTGGGTGCCAAAGACTATTGCAGCCAATGACATAAGATAAAAATTTGTGATGGAACTTCTAGAAACTGGTTGCTTTCTGTACTGACAAACCCTCATGATAGCTGTTGTGGGCATCAACAGAATAGCAGGAAATACTGCAAGGTGAAGTTGTTTTGTAACATAATTAATTTAGTACCAACACTTTCTTTCTTAGAAAGAAGACCCATGAGGCTAGTTTGTAGTTATGAAATATTATTGGGGCTGTGCTTTCAGTAGTTGGGGAGAAAGAAGGTGTGGGTTTAATCTGGTGCTGAAACTGTTCTATAACAAAAGGAAGATTTGCATCAAATAGCTAAGTGAGAAATCTAAGGGGGTTTTTTAGGCTCTTGTTATTGCTTTAGTACTATCATTGATGAGCTCAACAGACTCATATTCACAGCGCACTGTGCCTAGTGAGAACTAATTCACCATTAGATCCCATTTGAAATTATTGAGGGGCTGATGAAATTCACAGGCACCAGCCAGAGCCTTTCCATTGAATTAAGTGGCAGTTAAATTGGGATCTGAACAAACTAGGTCTTCTCTGAATGCCACATGTCCAGGAAAGCAATATTTGCATATGTGTTACAGGGTGCAGAATTGGGTCTAATATTAGAATATCAGAAAGCTAAATCCAGAACCAGAACAAAATCAATTACTGTGTTCAGGTAAAACACATAAAGCCAAGTTTTAATTAGTATTTTCATTCCACAGTATGTCCACTTCAGCAATGGAACTACTGGGGAAAAAAAAAAGTTTAGCACAATTTTTGTCCCAGTAAATATATGGGAGAAGAAAAAGAAAAGCTTCTGACAAGTGTATATTTCTGATGTCCTAAGGTCCCGGTGCAGATTTAAATCTTGCAGATCCTAAAAGGTATTTTCTTAATAGGAAGATGTCTGGATGATAAAAAGGCATGAGTAATGGCTCTACTTTTTTTTCATTGTGCTGGCTTTTTTTCACTCTTTTGGCTTCTGTTCGGGAACATTGTGGCTACTTTAATCAATATTAGGAGTCCATCCAGGTCTGAAGGAATCCCTGAAACTGCAAAGATGAACAAAGTATCTTTTTATAATATTTTCTTGAGGTTATACAGTGACATCTGGGGAGCTGGCCCCTGAGTAAAGGTAGGCATAGGTCTGCTCAATACCAGTCATGGGACACTCAGATAAATGGAAAAGGCTCCATTTGATGTTGATGCCATCTACAAGTTGGCAGTTAAACAAACAACTTTATTAGACAGCATAAGGCCTGTCCTCTCACATCTATTTTTCATTTTGTTTTAGATACAACACAGTAACTACTTCAGGGAGGAAATGTTGAAATTTTATGCTATATATTTATAGAAAAAATGAGCATTTCTAATGCAGATAGTGTTGCATGATGGGGATAAAATGTTTTGTAATATAACCTGTAAGTGGAATATACAACAAAAGTAGGCCAGAAAGGAAAAAGTGTAGGTGTGATAGCAAATAGGGAGAGATGGGTGGAAATCTAAGGCTGTGCTCTAACATGCAGAAGGCTACTCCATATAGGGGAGGAATACAAAATTCTCCTTCTGAAAAAGAGTGGGTAGTGGAAAAAGATAGAAAAGCAGAAAGTGCACCAAAAGGAAAAGGCAGGAAAGCTTGCACTGCAAGGCAGGCTGTACTTCAGTTTTATATTTTATGAAGTCTCTTGGAATCAGGTCTCTTCTCTTTTCACCCCTATTCATCTTTCTTTCTTTACCTTCACAAAGATTTGTCTGCTAGCATCCATGGGAAGCAGGAAGCAGTGATTACATACCTAATCTTCATTGAAATTCTAAACATTTCCTTGTTTCACAGAGGCTAAGATCACTCAGAAGTGCACACAGAGTTGGGCTGGTTGCCATGTTAAATCATTCTGAGTTCAATCATTTTTTCCCATCAGTTTTTCTTTTCCTGACATATTTACACTTAACTTGTTTAAACAGAACTAAGTGCAAATAAAACTTTAGAAGGGGAAAGTAATGATCTATTTTTATCCCTAGGTTTTTCCATCTATATGTAGTCAGAATATGATGTCTAGGTCTGCTGGTGGGACTGTGATTTCATCTCTTCTGATACTTCTGAAAAGCCAGGGCAGACCTGAATTTTCACAAATCTCTGCTCTCACATGTCCTAGGGTCTGTAAGAAAACTTGGCCTGTAGTTTGATAGTAAAAACTTCTCTTAATTATGCCACTTCAATATGAGTTTTTTTTCACTGTCATAAGTCTTAAATATGCATTTAATCTTTCTCAAATAAAAGACTGTGTGATATCAAAAAAGAACAGTGATGAACAGAATAGAAGAATCAAGAAACTTATAGATAAAAAAAGGCTTCCAGAGATTCATAAGAACAATGCCAAGAGTCTTGTAACTTCAACTTTGCTAATTTTCACCAGAGACTTTAAGATCATAAAACATAAAGAAACTAGATTGAATAATCACCACTAGTTTAAAAAATAGTCTTAAAAAATCTGCATTTTCACTTAGTCAATCAATTCAGAAGATTGCTATTAGCTTCTTTTCCAGCTTTTACCCCAGCTTCTATTTTTCTGTGAAAGTCTTTAAATGACCCATTTGTTAAAAAATATGATCAAGTGTATGACTTAAAAGATTGTTGGAACATTACCGTATGAGTCAACGCAGGCAGGAAGCTGGAACAACCAAAAATCACAGCTGAAACAGAGTAAATTTATTTCTTTACTCAGTAACTAGAGGATCTAAATCACCTGGATGGAGATGTCCAAGGAACACAGGCACCATCAGGCTCAGCTCATCCTAGTGAACCCTGAGCCTGTTATTTGCACACATTTATCAAGGGCCTGTGCCTGTGT
Source organism: Fringilla coelebs (assembly GCF_963513975.1). Classification (NCBI taxonomy): domain Eukaryota; kingdom Metazoa; phylum Chordata; class Aves; order Passeriformes; family Fringillidae; genus Fringilla; species Fringilla coelebs. Next base: position 80,317,293 of record NC_140028.1, read on the forward strand.
GGTTTGCCATCATGCTGAGGTCTCTTCAGCTTTGATCTTCTCTCTCCAAAGAAAGGGAGCTCAAACACGTCTGTGAGAGTGCCTTTGAGTCTCTCAAAACACCTACATCATCTCCACACAGAGATTCTTCTCAAAACAGACAGAGGACAAACAGCAGTGGGCGTAGTATGTGAGGTTTCCCACACTGCTATTCTCTACGCCTTGGCATTCCCGGTTGCAAGGTCACCTGTGAGAATCTACCATCCTCCTCACCATTCTGCTTTCAACAATTTCCTCCCAACTATTGCTAAATCAGTCCTGACAAACACGAGATTTTGGCTGACCCCAGCCTATGTATATGCTATCCAAAGGATAGAACATAAGAGAGAGAATAAGCAATCTTCTATTTCTTTCCCATAATTGAGACTCTTTCTTTGATAAAATTATGCAAGGAACAGGCACTCTGTCTTGTTTGAAGGGGAGTGATATTTCTGTATATGACTCCAAGTTCCCAAAAAAGACATGAGAGGAGGGAAGGCATGTATGTGGGAAGGAACCCATACCAAGACACAAACATGATAAGAACAATTAGGCATTGCTAAGCTCTGAACTGTTTTTAAAAATTATGAAGTAAAAACATATGTATAAAGCAGTCCTGTGTCGTACAGATCATTGGATTAGGCTAAGATATCTCCAGGGTTACTTGTTCTTCTGATTTGAGAAATACAGCAGTAAAAACTTTAGTTAAGAACAAGTGCAGCAATCAGTTTCATAGCCTAATATGTATGTTCTCTTTACAGCCTTTTAAGGTAAATTAAATCCTGAAATTTGATTTTTTTCCCCATCTTTTTAAAAACGCAATAATTTATTTAGATAGTTGGCACAAAATTATTTGATTTATTTGCCATGCAGATACATATTTACATACATGCACCTCTTGTCCATTTATTTCCATGAGAAAGTTTGTTTATCTCAGTAAGTCAAGATTCAAGACTAATATCATAGTTACCTTGATTTTGTGGGTTAAATAGATTAAAAAACCATTCTTAGAAATCCCTAGTAGTTTCAAATTTATTATTAATTTTTCTTTTTTCTTTTTTTTGTCATCCATAAATAAATTATATTGATCTCTTTTATCTTGCTTTTTTTCCTCAGTCTGCTGATATGCTGCTTTAAAATACTAAAATTAGATAAATCTGGGTTAGGTTCTGCAGAACCGAAGTTGTAAAACATCAGGCCAGATTTTATAGCAGCAAAGCCTTCATGTTTCCAAGCATTTAATCAGTTTAAGGCTGGTGAAGATTTTGAAAGTACATAAACCCAATCTAACTATGTATAAAAATTGAACTGTTCCAATATTCTATCAATTTGTAAAAATTACCATAGAAGAGCGATTCATTACATTCACAAAAAGTAAAGTGCAATATACTAAAGTAAAATTGACAAGTATTGGATGGAAGGTACAGGAAGAGAAAGTGAAAATAAAGCAATGTGCATGCAAGTATCAGTGTCAAGCTGAATTTCCAGTCACAATTCTTTTATAAACCGACTTACTTAGAAAATTATTTTTCAGTCTTATATAAAGATTTTTTGCATGGGTAACTAATCCTAGTCACAGTCTTTAATATAGATTTTTTTTATTGGAAATACTGGATCACTGAAAGTATTGACAAATCTTGGTTGCTTTTTTAAAAATTTTCTTTATCCATGCTTCGGGGGCAAAACTGTGATCATAAGATTCCCACAAAAAATTAAATATTTCAAAATTATTTAATTTGTTTTGATTGACCTGACCTAGATATTCTTTGTGTCTTATTCTGCAAATAATTTGAAACTGTTATGCTTGGGGATAAGACTTCTAATTTCACAGAAATTTGGAAAATCACATGGAATAGAAAATTTCTTGGCCTTTCTAGTGGTAATTATCCACTTAATTGCAACAGCAATACACTTCCTTAAAGTGTTCTTGTAAAACAAATTAGCTTAATCTGCAGAGAAATAAGGAAGTTATATATTCTTTTGGTGAGGAAATAAAGTCAAGTCAATAATTTGATTTGGATAACCTCAGTCCAATTTCAACCAAAAAAAAATCCTCCTTGCCTCTAAATATTAAAAATATAAGGTTTCCTTAATATTGATAAAAAATATGAAATTCTCCTGGCCAGTACAAAGGAGCATACATTCCAGCACAGAGTGAACCTCCATGTGCACTGCTTACAGAAAAGACCAAATCTACAATGGTGTCTGAGTACCTTCTGCAGAAAAGAAGCGTATCAACAAAGCATGTAATGCCTTTTAGAAACTGTGTCGATTACACGGACAAACATCAACCAGTCTATCTTTCTTGTCAGAGAAAGATGTCTCTAGTGGGCCACAGCAAAGCCCTCATCTTAGATCAGACACATTGATCTGAAACTGCTCCCAGCCTCATGCACACACACGCACACACGCAGAGTAAAAACCTACCCACCCAACCATTTCAGGGCAACAGTAGAAATGTTTGTGCTTCAGAAAAGACACAAGTCAAGGGCTCTGCAGTGTAAACGTCACCTTCTAACTACAGACAGTGAAAATTTCTGAAAATAGATGCTGGAGTATTTGTGATTTGCTAAGGAACAGTTAGAAAGCACTTTAGCTCCACATGAAATTTCCATCCTTAATTCCATCGCTAGAGTCCTTAGGAGCTTTGTACATGCATTCAGAAATTGATTAAGACAAACTGCTAACTATTTAACTGTCATTTCTTCATAAGCTTCATGCTTAAATTCTTTGCTCAGAGTGTGTGACATTTGACAGTTGTGAAGAGCTACTGAAAATCAGGGGAGGAGAGTTGTTTTCTTCTAACATTGAAGAAGAAGCTGATTTCAAACACAGTTAAAAGCAACAGCAGTACCTTTTTTTTTTTTTAATGAAACTAAGTTCTGTCAGATGCTGTTTTGCCCCTTGATATGACAAGGTAAAGGATGAAACCAAAACAGAAATAATTGGCTTTCATTCTTTTTAAACTGGGATAAAAAGTCTATTAACAATAATCTTTGTCGGTGCAGAGTATTCCCAGACCTGTTCTGTATTGCTTTTTATGGCTGTAAAACAGTGCAAAAATGCATAATCTTCTCAGAATGTACCATTGTGCTTCTCCATTTTGGGAAATATATATTCTTTTTACTTAAGGTTGTCTAGATTAAATTCTTCACCTTCTGTGCAGCAATATTCAAGTTTACTTTTACTCTAGTCCTTGGAGCACAACCAGAACTCTGATTGTGCTGTAATTGGATCTTGAGATGAAATTAATTCCACATCTTTTACTGGTCCAGAAGTTAGACAGCCACTTGAAGTTATTTCATGGATAATCAGTGGAAGGAGAAGGAGGTCTCCAGAGGAAAATTCATCCCATTTTAGGATAGCTATTTGAAGAAAATTCAAGTTGCTAGGCAACCTCATCTGGATTTTTTTCCTTCTCTCACTGACTATGGAGGGAACCCTGCTGAGAAAGTCAACTGTTTGCCTAACTTCCAACTGCTTATGGTAGGTGAGATGAATCCTGTCCTCTAGGTCCCAGAATTCGGAAAAGATTATGAGCCAATTATTCAAGGAAGATAATTTCCCCAGACTTGTTACTTAAGTATGTTCCTACTCATCATGATAGAGAGGGAAGAATGAAAGTGCAGTCAAAAAAGAGGTCAAGAAAAAAGATTTTAGCATGTTGTTATTTATTAAAACACACAAGGGTCAGTTTTACCTCAGAGCTTGCCTTTGCCATACTGATGAATTACAGCACAGCTATTTAAATAATAGAAATGCAGCAATACTGAGAGAAAAAAACAGTGTAATTAAATAATTTGACCTGGTCAAACCTGTTAGTTTTAGTGAATTCATAGATAGCTTTTACTAGACATGCATCTGCATATGCAGATGATTGACATTTTTCTAATTAAATAAAATATTAATTTTAAAATATTTTAGAGTAGAAAAACAAGAGAAGCATTGATACAACAGCACCATGTTTATTCCTCTAGATTTTTTTATTATGGTCTTTTTGACCTGTTTTTTAAAGTCACTCCCAACTACTTCAAAAATCCTCTTTCAGTCAACTCTAATGGCATTGCTCTCTGATGGGAGAAGAGAAGCAAGCGAATTAATAATGTGCTTTCATGTTAACATTTCTATTCTTTATTATGAAAACCCTATACCCTTTTTATGGGACTGTAAACTACGGAGTGCTTGCTTTCCTGGTCTTTATTTTCATAAAGCTTTGATTGATTTAATGTTATTTATTTTAACTAGGAAAAAATATGTTGCCTCAAGTTCCATGAAATAATTTTTCTCTAATGTGCATGCATTTTTGGAAACTATTGCTCTAAACAGAGGAGCACAATTTTTTAAAGGAGTTCCCATTGTGGGAGGCTCTATCTAAGTTAAAGGATTCTTTACAAATATCACAGGAAATGCTGGCAAAATTATACTGAACTTCTGGATGCTACAAGAGGTTAATAGAAACTTCATTACCACATTCTGTAAGTGTGCAGACAGCGGCAGGTGAACTTGTTAAGGTTAACACAAAAGTGCTATATGTTTTTGTTTTTACATTGTCTTTACATTACATGGATTCAGTACCTTTTCTATTTTCCAAACACATTAAGTTAGGTGTAAGAATGGGGAGAAAAAAACAAAAAAAAAAACAGGAGGAAGAATAGAGCACTATAAGAATAAAAAGAAGAATTCAATGAGAGGAAAACAGATTAGATAAATATACCCAAATGTGCAGCCTGATCATCTGGTTATCATGTTGTCTAATAAAGCATTCAAAATTTATTCAGATTCAAATTTATTTATTCAAAATCCAAAAGATATTAGCATGTTAGTGAAAAGCAATATAGGTTGCTCAAAGAATGCATTATTTTAAGATGCACAGAAAAACTCAAGCTTCAAAATATCATCCTGGATTGAATAGGCATCCTCTTTGGATGGAGGCCAGATGGAGTGTTGGAGTACTTTGTTTCTGAGTCCCCCTAAATAGCAAAATATTCAAATTGCTGTAGCAGACATACAACATGTAGTTTAGATGCAGCTGTTTTTTTTAAACTTGTGTTTGAGTGAATCTCCAATACTGTGTTGTCGCAATCAGCCTTTATTATTACCTGTTTCTATTTTTGTGGTGAATAGTGGGCTTTTGCAGAAGCTGGCGACACATAATGCTAGATGCTTTGAAAGCATGCTGTAAGACACTGATTTACATTACTGGATATATATTTAGGTTAGGTATTGGGAAAAAAACTTTTCATGGAAAGAGTTGTCAAGCACAGGAACAGGCTGCCCCAGGAACTCACCACCCCTGTAGGTATTTAATCTATACAGATGTGGTGCTTAGGGAAACAGTTTAGTGGTGGATTTGGCAGTGCTGGGTTAATGGGTGATGACCTCAGAGGTCTTTTCCAAACTATACTATTCTATGATTCCCTTTTACAGTTTAAATTGTCATAGATGTCTCAGTGTGAGTGTAAGGAGTGGGAAAGAGCAGCACATATAAAACTGCTGAAATTACTTGTCTCAGTCATACAACTGAGGGGAATTTCCCTTTGTGTGCTGTATCATCTTCCCTAGATGATAATGGATTTCAGACCACTTTGAACAGGAACCTGTTCAAAGCTAAACTGTTGCCACATTGCCCTGGTTAGTGGGAAGCAATGTGTGCCTTCTGCTCTTTGACATAACAGCAGAACTTTAGTGCACTGCCTACCAGTTGAGCAGCATGATACATGAGTTTTCCCATGAATATATTTTGTATCTTTATATTTGATTGTGGGGTTTTTTGGTTTTTTTGGTGGGAAGGAGAGTATTGTTTACTTTTATTTTGGGTTTTGAGGTTTGGGTTTTTTTTTTTCGTGGCAGTGGTGGTGGGGTTTTGGGGGCTTTTTTTCCCTAGTTTTTATTGGTGTTTTTTGTTGCTGCTGTTATCTTTTTGCAGTACAAGTACCACCTGTGCCTAAATGAGTTTCTTCTCCTTATATAGTCATACATCATTTGACCCCCATCTGCAAAAATGGAGCACACCTTTGACAATGTTGAGCTGCCTTTGGTCTTGTCAGGAGACATTCAGCATTTCCCAGCTCTAACCACTGCGTTCAGGCAATGACTATCGCACTCATTGGTCAGGAAGGTAGTGATAAAATATTCCCATTGACTTGCACATTTTGTCAGGTTGCAAATCACAGCACTCACATTAATATATTCAAATCCTACCAATTTCCCATTTCTTTCTCTATGGGGCCCTCCTGTCTTTAGGAAATATTCTTACTTAATTAAAAGAATGGCCAGAAGCATGCACCCACGGAAGAGCAAAACTCATGAAGTTACTTTAGTTCAAATAAAACATATTCAAAGCATTACTCTGGAAAGATGAACCAGAAAAGCTAACTGGTAGCATTTTCAACCTTACTTGTTGTGCACATCCCTTTTAAAAGTTTTTTTGGAAAAAAAAAAAAAAGGAAGAAAATTTAAAATTATAACTACATCTGCTGTAGCAGTATGGAACATCAAATAAATACATTAGAAAACCAAAACAAAGCAAACCATTCCTCTTGAAAAGGTTAAAGTATGTGTATAAGCAATACAAGCTCCAAGTAATGTGTTGCAGTAATTAAGCTGCAGGCAACCTTTTTCCTTGATTTTATTAACAAAAAATTTCTATCTCTTACATATAACAGTATAACATTTTTTAATAGCCTTAGTTATTTCTGAAAAATCACTCTCTCTGTAATTTTGATTGTAGATATTGAGGTCAATTAACATCAAGACTAAGGAATTATTTAGAATTATTATTGCTCAAATTTCAATACAAATTTTAAAACTTCATTGTTGTCCAGTTGCTACTAAGAAACCACCCTCATCATATGCATAAAAGTTACAGCATCGCCTTGAGGATAAGCTAATGTATTTAGTATATCTGGTGTTAATATGATGATTCTCTTCTCTCCTCCCATGTCAAACAGAGCTGAGGGTATTGTAATAAGGAAATCTGCAGGTTTGAAGCACTCTTAGCTGTTCAAATAGATAACAAAGTATTTTTATATAATGGTGTCATTTTACTGTTTTGACGCAAGGTTTGCTGATTTTCTGTCGTAAACGTAACTTTCCAAACTTATCCAGTTGTTTATGAAAATGAAAATTACTCTGAGCAAAGCTTAGAGTGTAAGTACTCAACAGAATAAAAGAAATGTCTGTGCTGTAGTCTTAGTGCATTCAGCATTCATACAGTGTGCCATTAACAATTCTTTTGCCATAAAATACACAGATTCAGTACCTGACTTGATCTTACCACACTGCCTGTCACAATTCCTCTCCTCACACATTGACTGGAAGATTAGCTCAGTTTCTCTGAGATTACTCAGTTGGTGCACGGTGCTAATAACACCAGGGTTGTGGGCTTGATCCCTGTATGGGCCATTGTCTCAAGAGCTGCCTTTGATGATTCTTGCAGGTTCCTTCCAACTCAAAATATTCTGTGGTTAAAAGAGGAGCAGCCACCCTTTTGTTGGTCCCTTCAAACAAGATCCCTGGTATGATCCTGCCTAAACACTTGCTTTCCTCTTACAGCTCTGCTCTTTTCCTCTTCTCTCTGAGAAGGTATGTAGGGAACTGAAATCTCTTCTCCTAAGAACCACTCTGCTGCTCTTTAGTTTGCAAATGGATGTTTTATAGCCCACTAAAACAGCTATAGTACTGTTAAAAAGGGGGCTCAATTAAATGAATTGCATTTGCATGAGTCTGAAGAACTTGCCTTGCAAAATTAATTTTCTTGTGCCAAGCTGCAAAACTAGTGCACCCAAAGGAAAAATGAGATGATTGTTTATCCTTCAGACCTGTGGCCGGAATCAGTGGGGGGCTACTTTACCAGGGGCTGCTAGATTTCCCCTAGTATAAGTTGTATCCTTTTAAAACTAACCTCTGGGATTTTTTTCAAGGCTCACTTCTCTTTTATCAATTCTAAATTATTTGTCTTGTTGTCTTCCAGTTTATATACCTTCTGTCAAGCTTCTTAAAAGATTAAATTGAATTTGTTCCTCTTTCAAGTTAGGGATGCAGGGAGAGTGAGAAAAGAATTTGATAATATTCTACAAGTTACTGATTAGCTTTAAAATATGTATTATACCCACAGTTTTAACCACAGTGCCATTCAAAATCCTAATGAATTTTTTTTTATCAAAAATTCCACCTATGTGCAATTTATCCCAAGGCCAAATATCCGTGTTGGCGTTAAGGAGAATATAAATCCTAGAGAAATTAGACCACTGATGAAACTCAGTCTGTGTCAAGCTGCCTAAAACTGCTCGTGGTACTGTGGAGCAAAGCAAGGCCTCTTGGGAAATTGCTCAATGTGTCAGAAAAAGCATGTGGTCTGTGTGAACTACTGTTCTGGAGACATTAAAGACCTCCAAGATAAATTAATGCAGCCCAGACGCTATGCCAGCCTCTCTGTGATAATTCTGACACATTTCCTTTACCCCAAAGGAGAACCACACTCATTTAGTCAAATGTAATTTCTCCTCTGATTGATAGTTGTTGCATTTAGAGATTAAAAATATCCCAAACCTACAACACTTCAGTTGTTGACATCTCAGCGCAAGCAGCAGGCAGTCATAAAGCCTCAGATTAATAGGGCTTCAGGGCAAATTTGCTTTATTCTGACAGTTTCTGTTTCATTCTGTTGTGTTCCTCTGTTGCCATAAGGTTTGAGTTCACTAATTCATTTTTGATAAACAATAAGGTTTTAATGCACAAAATGTAAATAATAAACACAGGGCAAACAGGAAAATAGCTCCCAACAGTTGTCCACATTTTCATAGAAAATAACAGGGTTTTGTCTCTCTTAAACATACTTAAGGAACTGTTTCCTTAGGATTTACTATTAGCATGATTAGTGATTGCTAATACTGAATATATAGTATAGCTTCCCCCATTTTTCTCAGAATGAATGCATATTTTAGAATTGCAAATCCAAGGATAGGAGTTTGGCTTCCAAAAAAATGTAAAGTAACAGCAGATTTTTAAAAATTAGATGAGAAATTAATAATACTCTGATTGTGTGTGTGTGTGTGTGTGTGATCTTTCTTAAGTTCAAGAATTGCCTTAAAGCACATACCCAGATGCACAATTCTCATCTTCTTACTGGTGAGAAATCAATTTTCCATGACTCTTCTTTGTGTAGATTTGGGGATCCAGTAAATAGAGCTGACTCTAATAGTGCTAATATTTCTTTATGTGGGATGGGGGGTTTTTTGGTGTTAAAAAATCCTAATTAAAAGCCAGTGAATTATGTGAATGAAAATTACCAAAGTAAAAAAGAATTATTTTAAAACAACCAGTCAGTAGTGTGGATCTTTGCTGTTGTTGTTGTTGCTGCTGTTGTTTTTGTTGCCCATGCAAGATACAATATGTGAAATTAAACTGAGTATAGACTGAAGGATTAGTAGGCTCTTACGGCTTTATTTTAGGGATTTTGATTTTTCTGGACTCATTTTAAATGGGAAAATTTTGATATGTCAAAAAATTCTCAAAGGACAGGTAAATTGGTTCCTGGCTGTTGTACTGACATGATCAAGTTTGTATAGCTTCAGGCTATAAATTAAGCTAACCTTTCAGTTCTTTGAAACTGATGTATGATATTACAGAATATTTTTCAAAGCAGCATGGAAAAATAATAAGTATATTCGTACTAAATAAATATGATATATTAAGTATATACTTAAAATGGAACATAAACATCACATGATGATAGTGTTAATATTTAAGTGCATTGGGTACAGCATTGAAATAACAGGTTTGTGTTTGACACTGAAAAATTAGCTCATTCTGCTTTTTATGCACACTAGAATTGTCAGTGTGACATTACCATTTCTTCCCATTTAATTGCTTGTTTTAAGATAATAAAACTCTCTTCTCATATACAAATATGTTATTAATTATTGCCTTTTTACACTATAAAAACCTTTCTTTTAACTCAGCATGAGCTTCAAAAGAAGAAATAATGCATGCTAGTGAAGATAGACTGAGCAACCTTCGGTGTGGTGAGCAAGCATGTAATGCTTTCAGATCTCTCAGTGAGAAAATTCAGAGCCTTTGCAAGGCGTGTGTGAAGGGGTTGTTTGTTTTCCTGTGGTGGCTTTTCAGTCTTCCAGGACATCAGCAAATCAGATGGCATGTTTTTAACAGAATCCAGGGAGACATATTACTATGAAGATATGTGGTGATGCATCCTACAAGATTCAGCTGTTTGGCTTCCAGGACAGCCCTTCTCAAGATGTAAACCTTTATAAAAACAAGGAAGGAAAACGAATAACTAATCAAGATCACAATGTGAATACCGCAAACACAGTGAGCGGATGGCTGCCTGGAGAGGACAATTTTCACACTGGTCAAAGAAAGTAGTCCATACAATTCTAGAAGCATTATTTTATTTATGAATTAATGAAAACTTGATGCTTAGACATCAAACTTTAAAGTAGTAACTTGACATCCTGTTCTTCCCTGAATGCTCACTGGTTAATGCTTTATCACCTAACCACATTAGCACTTTGTAGTACTGCCATGGGCTATAAGGTGATAAAAGAAATTAATTCCCCAATAGAAAAGTTGGAAACTCTCAAATGTTTTGGTGTGTACTGTGACTGCATCATGCAGAGCAATTCCAGATTCCTTAAAATATTAGTGTTGCTCCCCTCTCCTTCCCACTTGTGATCACATTCTTGTACTAAATCCTTTAAACCACCCCATCTTTTTATCAAGCACTGGAGCACTTCCTTTAGAATGTTCCTTATGTCAGGAAGGTAAGTCCTGACAAACCATAATGATAGCTGCTGAAATGTCAATAACTGGCAGAGAATGCATGATTTTTGTGATGATGGGAAAGTCGGTGCCTATTGTGGGAGAGAAACAGAAATCTGTTTCTTTTATTTGACTTTGCTTTTGCTTTCTTTCTGAAATAAACTAAGTTGATGCATGTTTTCTCTTTTTTATGGTTACATCAGGACAATTACATGCAGAACAAGAGTGTATCAAGGTATATGTCTGTGTGAGGCAGAAAATACACAACATTCAAGAGGTTTAGTCCCTTGTCCATGGTTTCTTGGCATCCTGATGCCAGTTGGGGTAGTCACACAAGGTACAGCTTGACTGGATGCTTCAGTGTTATTCTTCCCAATTGGATCAGCACTGCAGTATGTTTATTCCACTTCCAAGGCCTCTCAGACACAACCAGACTGCTGTTGCCTGGTGAATGGCACGTCTGACTGTGGGTGGTGTTCTGCCGAGTGCGCAAGAGCTGTGTGTACAGCGCCAGTGTCAGCGCAGCTTCCTAATCATGAGCAAAAATACAGGAGGCTAATTCATTTAGATAGGACAACTTCTACTATGCCTTTCTACCAAAAAACACCCAAATAAGTATTTTTTCACCATCAAAATGTAATCTGAAATTTGTTTATATTGATGAAAAATTTAAGCGATGAGACAAACAAAAACTTTATTGATTTAAATACAAATTTGAAAATTATTTAACAAAGTAATCCTGCTACTTTTTAAAGCTACTTTTTGTTTCCTACATTTTGAATTGTTTGAATTAAAAGCAAAATAAAAATCCAGAAGGCAGAAACTTTCTGTGGAAAGTACTTTTGATTTGAAGTAATTTTTTATGTCAAGCAAAGTTAGCAGAAAAAAAGTCAGTTGTTCACAGAAGACTCTAAGCCAATCTAGAATATTTTAAAGACCCTAATTATATTATATTTACCCTCACAATATTTAAAAGTTTTGTTTTTGCAACCTATCAATAGTTAACCTCCACAAAAAAATAAATAGCTTTTTAACAGAGACGTTAAATTCCCTAACATTAACCTCCAAAAATAAATACCTTGTTTATGGAGATGTCAAATTCCCTAACATGCTCTTAAATGGCATGATGACTTTGCACTAATGCTGCTCTTCCCTCTGGTGCGACATTGCCATGGGCCACTTTGTTTGTCAGTGTCTTTGACAGATGAATCAAGAGATAGGAATGTGGAACTCTGCAGCCAGTAGAGCTCTGATTAATCCACTAGATGCATGTATGTTCCCATCTCACTAGCAAACCATTCTTACTCCTTTACTCCTCTCACAGCATCTGTGACACTGCCTTCAGCAACCATTTCATTAGTCCAGCTGCCTTATAATCAATTGGGAAATCAGCTTTTGTCCAGGGAAAATTCCATCTATTTCACAATAAAATTTCCTGTAAGTGGGATGGCATTGCTCAACAAACAGAACTGGATGTGTCTGCAGGAGAATATCTCATTGTCTAAATTGCATATAGCATCCCAAATATGAGATAACAAAGGTAGCTATCCCCCTACTACGTGCTTACAATGTAAATCACCTAATAAAACCAATAACGTGCAATCTACAGTGTTTGAAGAAATATACCTTCTATTTCTAGTGCAGTATAATGGAATGTTCAGCCTTGAACCAAAAGATACACTTGAAAATCTAAATCAGATGTAGGAGCTTTTCAATTTGGTCAGCATGCTATATTTTTTTCCCATTTTTCTGAGTTAAACAAAGGATCCAGATAATACAAATAAACCAAAAGCAGCAGGGGTTTTTAATGTTCAGTTTATCTTGAATTTCAAAATACAAATCCTTAAATTATGATAAAGATTTTATAACTACATTTTCTTCCAGAATGTCTTTGATTTGTATTTCTCTATGATGAAAATATTTTCATGGGAAGTTCTCAAAGAAGTTTGGATAAGTCAGAAGTGCATATTTATGCTTTCAAGGAAGGAATTTTTGTAGTAATATAATTGTTGAAAGATCAAGAACTACACTTTCGGAAAACATAGTGCTAAAATTTATATTTAAAAAAGTAAGAACTGGTGTTAAAATATTTATGTTGACTCTTAACCAACAAAAGTCTTTTGCAATGAGGCTAGAGAGGAAAAATTGTTATGAGTGTTTCATGAGAAGACCTTTAAAACATTTACATATTAATGTAATAATGTTTTTTTTTTTGAGATCACTTTTAATTTTGAAAATCTTCTGAAGGACATTTAAACTTTCTGCTGAAATTGTAATTCTACCAGAGCTTAGAAAAAATCATATGACTGTTATGGAGCCAAGTCTTCTCCTCTCTCTGCTGTATTAATCTCCAATTTTTAAGGATGTTTTGGGGTTTCATTGAATCTCAGTTTACTGCTTTCAACTAATTTTAACAATGTTTGAACATGTGGATCCTGTGTTGCCACTGGACAGGTTGTCTGGATTTGAGAATACATTAAATATAGCCTATTTTTATCTGAAGTGACTTTTTCTCCAATTTTTTTTTCATTCCTTCTATTTTGTTTTTCTCTGGAGCCAACTCTGTAGCCAATGTGTTTAAATGGAAGTTGTGCTTCTACAAAGCTGCTCCAAAAAAAAAGATTTTTCAATAACTTTTTGGATGAGGAACTTTAAGAAAGAAGTGGGCTTCCTTACATATGAGTAACATTTTTAATCTCAAATGTTACATTTCTAAGATAAGCTGTTCCTTTGACTTTGTGAGATGACTCAGTTGTACAAAGTTATATGTAACCTGCACAAACTGATATACTCGAAGATTTTTTCTCTACCTTATATTTCAAGTTCTTAAATAAGATCCATTCTTTCTTCAGTAAGAATTTGGTGGGAAAAGTTAGTATTTTTACATATTAAGCAACCAAATTCTAAATGTCAAGTGTAGTGTCAATTATTGTAACTGAGTTACATTGTTGATAAATATGTGTCATGTTTTCTGTATTCCTCACCTACATAATTTCCAGCTGCAAACCATTGTTTAATATGTCATAAATTCTGGTCTTTGTATTTCTACATTTTTTACTACTCCAGTAGCATCAGGATTTGCATCTGAGCATTTTCATTCAGCAAAGACAATCCTTCCAGATAATGTGTGATTTTTTTTCATGCAAACTGTGACTCTAAAAAAAAAAAAATTACTTTGGGACAAAGATTGCATACCAGGTGGATGAATTTGATGCGAGTTTATCTAGCTTCTGTGTTATCCTGATTATTAAGGATTGCACAAGTTGACAGGTTTCTTTGCCTCTCCTTCCTCATCAAAAGTTAAGTCCTGGCTTTTGTAATGTTTTCTTTTAGTTTGAGATATCTACTTAAACACCTGCCTCAGTATTTTGAATGAAATTCACAATATGCTTCTTTCAGACCTGAGGACATTAGAAATGCAGCACTGAACAGAACATATCACATTATATTGTAAAAGGGAATTTAAAATGTCAGTTTACTCAGTCAGGTGAAAGTAATCCTATTCAGGGAAGCAATTAGAAGAGTTTACAGCTATTAGTTGTCTCAGGTCAGAATGATTAAATAAAGAATCCTATTTATTTAAATAAGGATGGGGCATTATTATTATCTGTACTGCCACAGTTTAAGACTTTATTGTCACTTGACAAAACAGCTTTAAAAATTACTCCTCTATGCCAAATTATTTTATATGTAGTAGGAAAAAAAATCCTTGCTTGTATAAAAGTTACTTGGCCCAATGTAATCCCAGACTTCCTGGTATTTGTTCCTATCTTAACCTACTTTTCCCTCACGCTTCTCATTTTTTCTTCTACTTGAGTTCTCTTGAAATTCAAATTCAAATGTGACTACAGCACAAAGTTGACTGCCTGCCTTTTGTACAGCACCATCTCATGACTGAATGTGTTTCATAGTAGTATTTTCAGCTCATTTCAGCAGCTATTTAGGCAAAGCTGTTATTCATCAACTTGTGATTGTTTGGGTGACAGTAAATGACAGCAATCTTTTTTGAGAGAAGTAGATAAATACAGCTTGGAAGTATAATAAATATCAAGAAATAAGTGACACAGGAATACTTTCTTCTCTTTAATACAGTGCTGAACCTCTTAACTCAAAATAATTCTGGTTTTCACATAACTAAAATATAAAGTTTTGTATTTCTTTTTTAGTTCAAAGGAATCAAGATACAACATAAAAACTCAGTGAAAGCAAAAATGCTTGTTGCTTTTATCTGAGTTACTAGTGGAAGGTAAAGTCTTGAAGGAGAAAAGAGTTTACTTTGACATGTTTACTCAGGTGAAAATTACAAGCTACCTTGTCTTGTCCTCACATTACTTGAACCCTGTAGTGAAGCCACTTAGTGCTTGCTGCAAGGCAAGCAGGGAGAAAGTAAGGACAAAAAAATTCATCACATTATATTGTATTCTGGAAGATATGGAAATAATGATGCGGACAATAGAAAGCCTGATGGATGGAAATGAAGAATTTTTTAGGTTTGGCATTTTGAGATGCCTATGCTTCTGCAATTATCTTCAATTCATCCTTCAGAGTCTGGCTTTCCCCATATTTAATAGCTTGGTGATTTTTCTTCTATTCTTGAGCTAACAGAAGTGATTCTAGCAAACTGACTAGCTGTTTTTCCAGCTGATTTTCTTCTAATGTCTGTGTCTTGCAAGGAGAATCGAGCATTATATGCTTGTACAGTTAAAGAATCAGCAAGAAACTTCATTTTAAATAGCTTATCTTGCTGATTTCCAACAATCCACATATTAATTACTATTGACCACAGACATCTTCATATTCTTTTATTTACATATTTTTTTGTTGATAAATCAATTCCTATGAATCTAATCAGAAGCCCAGAAAGCCTTTCCACCTGAAAAAAAGCCATGAGGAAGGACTCATTGCAAGATAGTATTTTGTACAATTCTTCATCGCCATGGCTTGATGGAAAGGAACAGTCCAAGTATATCTCCAAAATGGAAGTATCCTTGGCAAATTTTCTGACTGCCAGTTCTGACATTGCCAAGCAACTGTTCATTTCTTGATTAACACCACTTTATTGAAAATTTCTCTCATTTATGTTCAATTATCAACAGGCAGCTGTTTCAGGAAATGTAAAAGGCATAGGATAGAGGAATTTTCATTTTCCTAAACTCAACAAAGAGGGCAGAGGGGTCACACATGCTTAGTTCTTTCCATGCAGGGAAAGTACTGCAACTATTTAAACCCCCTTCCTACCAGGCAATAGACAAAAGAAATATTTGTGGAAGAGAGAAAAAAAAAAAGGGAAGAGGTAAATTTTTTTTTATATGATATCTAAGATTCGTTTTTCTCAAGACTCTTCTAAATTGGTTTCCTACTGATTTTTCTAGTCCAGTGAAATAACAAGAAGGAAAAAAACTGTCAAAGCAGAGGAAATAAACTGTATTATTTTGCATACTATATCTTTACTTTATAAAAATCTATGAAAATAAGTCCAAACCTTAACATAAGCTTAAAAGAAATATAACGATTTTGTCCCTCTATTAAAGGGAGGAGAGGACAAAGAAATCTCGTGGAATCTTCATCTTGTCGTGCAATTTTGATCCAATTCCTCTGTAATCAGTAGCAATCTTCTCTTAACTTCAGTGAAAGCTGAAGTATGCCTTGGCCAGAAAACTAATTAAAGTCACATTGTACCTGGACTTTGCCCTCCAGTATTTTCACTTCTTTTCAGCAGTGATGCCACTCTATTAAAATGATCTTTAAAGTAAGGGTTTGGTCAGCTATGAATACAGAGCCATAAAAGGAGTTGTTGTCACTGCAGGAAGTGATTTAATGGGCAGCATTGCCCATCCCATAATTTCAAAGATCACCAATCACAAAACTTTGGAATACTTCAAAACTGAACATATTTATATTTGTATAGAATAAATTAGAAGGTGTTTTGGGAAAGACTTTCATTTAAGAAATGCTAATTCGTCTGATGAGTCACTGTTTTACACGGTTCATAAGGGTTTTTTCCCTAGGTTTGTTTGGTGTTCTGGGACTTTTTTGCATTTATCTCTTCAATTCTCACATCTGATTTATCCAGCCATTTCTAATCATCTTATCTTCCCTCTAATGCCTTTATTTTTTTCTTCTGTCTCAAACACATTCTTCTACTGACCTCTCTAATAGCAATTCTGTTTTGCTCTTTTTATAACCATCTCATGTCTGTTTACTCTTCCAGCATTAAAATCAGTGGATACACCATATATTTGCTGTTTCTCTTCTCACATTCTTCTTTATCTAAACACTTGTCCTGAACTAATCTTATCCACCCAGAGTATTCTTATTTTCTTTTGACATCATCATCCTGAATGGCATCCACCTGTAAGTCATCATTAATTCACAAATTTACTAATCTTTCAGTTCTTTCTGTATAATAACTCTGAAACAACTCCTTTGATGGCTGTCTGCAAAGCTGAACTCCTGTCTAGGTACTGAAACACCATGTCACCTACACTTGATTTTTATTTCCACTTCCCTGGGATTTATATAAAATCCTGCAACAAAGTGTATTTATATTCTCTGTTACCAAGGCCATAAATGCTTCCTTGTTTTCATCTTCTTCCTCAAATTTACCTGCATATGACTCGCCTAAAAAGGCATCACTTTTAAGAGCATCAATCACAATTTCTCACTCTACTTACCATTCTTTACTCTCTACCAAAAATTA
Organism: Fringilla coelebs; assembly: GCF_963513975.1. Lineage (NCBI taxonomy): Eukaryota > Metazoa > Chordata > Aves > Passeriformes > Fringillidae > Fringilla > Fringilla coelebs. The sequence continues at coordinate 80,334,793 of NC_140028.1, forward strand.
CTTGGAACATATGGTAAGATAAAACATTATCTCCCATTGTTTTCTGGCTAAACACTGAAATAAACAGCTTCAGCACTATTTAAGTGCAAGTCCATGTGTTGCAATGTTATTTGTAAAAAAACCAAAACTGGTTTAAATTTCTTTTGTTTTCATTTGTCAAAATTTTCTCCAAGAAAATATGACATTATTTAGATAGTTCATATTTCAAAATCATTGACTACCAGCACAGAATGTATCTATAATTTCTATCTTATTCTTCTCATATTTCTTGTTTAAAGATTGGAATGCAAGCTCTGTGGTACACAAGTTTTTAATTATTTTACACCAGTGCAACTCTGTGTCCTGTGATGCTGGTTCAGAGCTGTGACATTTAAGTACCAGAATCAATTATAAAGAGTCAACAAAAATGAAAGACTTTTTTTTTTTTTCTGTAGAAAAAAGCCACAGCATTATACTCACCAATAGCCTTGATGACTTTCTATTGAGAAGGGACAACCCAGGGGTCTTAGTTCCTAGAATAAGAACCAAAGAACAGCCCTAATCAATGAGACTCCCTTGCACAAATCCTGTCACTGCTGCAGTACGCATTTCTTTTTATTAGTGGGAACTTCTACCACACTCCAACTTTTTGCTGCTTCACAGTTTTATCTTTTGAATTTTACATGACAGTGAGGATTATTTGCAGGCACTTTCCCGGTTATCTTCAGAAGGACTGGTGTTCTCTGAGACCCACAACACCTACTAGCAGGTGATGCCTTCTGATAGACTCCCTTCAGCCCTGGAAACCTCCTTTCCTCTGTTTTTGTTATAATGAAAATGTCCTCTTTCACAATGGAAGATTTCCAAATATCATTCTAAAAGATAAATATGGTGGTTTTATCTGTACTTGTCATTTGAACAAACAATATTTCCCTGTTAGGTGGTATCAAGAATATCTCTGAACAGTGGAAAGCAGATTGTGGATGTAATTTCAGTTATGGTTTTATTAATAAAACTACATATTTCCATGATAAACAATCCAAATTAATACTTCTTATCTGAAGCTCTTAAATGTTGAATTTTGAGACAATTGTCCTCTATGGAAAATTTTTGAACTATGGCACTAAGTAGATGTGATGAGTCACTGAATTGCCAAACCTTGTGCAAATCACATCAAAGAGCAGCCAAGTAAATCAAAACTAAAACAGGGAAGAACATAGTCTGGGGACAAATATATATAATTTATTTGAATATTGATTTTACAGAGGAATAAATTAGCCTTCATTTAGATCGAAAAGCTATTCCACTGGTAAGAAAGATCGGCAAAATTACCCTGTAACTTCTGTTCATATTGCTGAAGCAAATGTCAAGGTGTCTTACAAAATTTCATTGATTTGAAAATATATTAGAGGGATCTGTCACCTTCTGTGGAATCAATAGCCTTGGAAAACATTTGAAAAGTGTTTTTATTGTCCTGTGAGTTTTTTAAATCTCATTTTGAAAGCGCTATAATTTGGCCTATCATTAAATTTCAATCTTGTCACTGTGGTCAGGGGCGTGAAACTTCAGAAAGAATTTGAAACCCAAACCAAGATTAAGAATAAGATAGAAAATTGTTCTTATTTGACTTCAATTCTACATAACAGCTAGATCTCATGCCAATACATAACATACGGCTTATTTTCTCCACCAGTGGAGAGCTTATGACTTTCATTACTTTCACGACATTTCAAACCTCTAAAGTTAAGAACACTTATAAATATATATGTCCTCATGAGACACCCTTTCTAAGCTAGAAAATAAATATTTCTCATTTCCAATTCAAATGACCATAAAACTATAAAACATCTCAGTGTCAAGTCTAGTCTTATCTTTGAATGTTAATTCCATTCTCCAGAAGTTTGAAAGAAGTTAATGATAAAGACTTTGATATATTGACTTGTTTTCTGTAGTTGAAGTACTTTAAAAATGCCTACAAGATATTGAATTGCAATTCCTATTTTCAGGAAATGATATGGTACTTGGGAGATAACGACTACATTTCTTCTGACTACATAGGTGACTGCAACTAATACATAGATACCTTAGAAAAAACACAAAAATGTTCTCTAAGATAATGAAAAAAAAAGATACCATATCTGAAAAATAAGGAAGATTCAAAATAATTCCAATCAAGGCAAGCTAACTGCATCATAAAAATATTTGTGCATAGATTGATATAACATCTTCTTTTTTGCATATGCATCTTATTTTACAGAAATAGAACTTGTTGGGTCCCAGAGTATGGGGGATTGATCCCTGCTAGCAACTAAACCTCCACCAGCCAGTTGTTCACTCCCCACTTCCAGGATGATGGGGAAGAGAACTAGAAGGGCAAATCCAAGAAAAAAATCATGGATTAAGATAAAGGCACTTTAATAAGTGAGTGAAAGAAACCACCCAAAATCCAAAAGGTGATGCAAATGTAATTACAAACCACCTCTTGCCAGCAGACTAATAGCAACCTGTCTCTGAATAATGGCTACTTTGGAAAAACCTGGCCTCCCACCCAAGTTTTATAAGTTATCATGATGTTGCATGGTATGGTATATCCCTTTGGTATGTTTGGGTTCATTGTTCTAGCTCCATCTCCTCCTGAGCTCTGGCTGATACACAGCCTACTTTCTGGGGTGGGGTGCAGAGTGGGAAACAGAGAAGGCCTTGTAAGTAATGTAATGTTTAGCAATAATTAAAACAGGTATGCTATCAACCCTCTTTTCCTCACAAACCTAAAATGCTGAACTGTAGAGGTGCTGCAGAAAGTTGCTTCCATCCCAACCAGATCCAGTACACAGACAGCCTATAACAAAGAAATGCACCCCTCCTAAATTAAAATTGAAAAATTAAAATTAAAAAATAAAAATCTAAATTAAAATTAATTATTAAGAGGCAAGGTTCTTTTGTTTGTTTTCTTCTGCTTCTAAGATAATTGTGTTCTTATTGTCATTAATTCAAGTTAGGAGAAATAAACTATAAGCATTTAGGAAACCTTAAAATATTTCCTAAATAAATGTCACAGTACTCTCAAAATAACCTCATGCTAATAAAGTCATACAGACATTTCTACCCTCAAAGGGAGATCCGTTCCTTGGGTAAATGTTGTCAGTGTAGTCACTTAGATTTTCCTGTAAAAAAAGTACAGATAAGAATGTAGTCCTGAAACACAATTGACCCTTACTGACTTAACTATTTGACAAAGTCTGGCCTTCAGGTGATCAGCTGTCTATGGCTTCTGGATCCCTCTTTAGGAGGTGGAAGAGACATGTTCACATGCTATGTAGAATCACAACCAACTCTTTTGAAAGACATGTCTGTTCTCCTTAGAACCTGTGTCCCAGTATTGGCTGTCTGCTGACACATAGGCTGCCAGGATAATTATATTTCCTATGACTGAATGCACCACCACTAAAACCAACAAATTAAAATTATCATCTTAGTAGAGTACAGAGAAAATTGAAATACAAGTGCTACTCTGGGACAGGAAGCACTGGTGTAGGGACACCTGGGGACACAGGCTGGGGATGGCCTGACTGGCAGCAGCTCTGCAGGGAGGGATCTGGAGGTCTTGGCAAACACAAACTGAGCATAAGCCAGCTGTGTGCCTAGGCAGCCTCGAGATATTCACAGGGGCAAAGACAGGGCACCATAGGGAGAAATTATAGCACTCTGCTTGGCACTTGTTAGATCCCATCTGAATACTCTGTCTACTCTAAAATATCAAGAAAAGCATAATACAAAAGCTAGGCATTCTACACTAATATTCAATATTTGTCTATTGGTCTATTAAACTTCTAATTGTCTGTTTGAGAATTTTTGTATTTGATGACTTCTTTCACAGCCCTTAAGGAGACCTAAGGAAGATTTTGGTCATATTAGCAAATAAAGATCTACAGTTCTTTACCTAAAGTTTAATGAAATCATAACTTTTTTTCTTAGCATGGAAGAATTGCTCATAGTTAACAATGAAGAGAGGTCTAGGATCCTTTCATTCACCACAAATCAGAAAAATATGAACAAAAATGACATTTGTAGTGAACCAGAAGCCTGGGATTTTAATCAATTTTTTGCAATACGAGTAGAGCTAAGAGGGCTTTTGTCATCTCATTAAAAAGAGTTGTGTTCAGATGTGTTTGCTATAGGCAGCCAAAGCAGTTTCACTGATGAGGAATGCTTCATTCATTTATATGTGCCAAATTATAGAGGTATTTGGAACATGGATATCTTCATAAAATCCTACCATGTTCTGCAGCTCAATGTCTGTGAATATTTTATAAAAGAAGACAATAAAATTGGTATTTACTATTTCCTAACTTCTAAATGGCACCCATTGGTGCTGTGGTACATGAACACATGGGAGAAAAGGCAGTCTGGATAATTTGGATTCATCCAGGATTTGTCATGGTTCTATGAACAAAAGTTCCTGCAAAAGGGCAATTACTTAATTTTAATTTTATCTCCTGCTAATTTCTTTCTCCCTTTTTTATATCCATAGTAAGGTAAGACATGCTAGATATCGTTAGTAGGAGTACTTAGTTGCCTGTTGCTTTTTGACAGCAGCATGCATCCATTCTGTCTCCTGTTTCCATCCCAATCATTTGTCATCCTGCAGACTGAAATTCCTTTTCTTTGTGGTCTGTATTTACAGGAGAAAGAACAATTGCCACTCTTTGTCTCATTATAATTTCACTTGTGTCTGGATAAGGAACAGTCTGGTCAACCTTCATTCCTCCTTTCTTGATTCAGTCAGAGATGTCTTTTGAGATAGGTTTGTATGAAGATACTAACTGGTTGATAATTTTTTTAAGATAAAGAGTGCTTCATTAAAAAATGTCATTTGTAAAACTCTATTCTCTCTGCAGAACAAAAACCTTTGAAATTTAAAGGACAGACCAAAATATTCTCCTGATGACTTCAAGGCTCCAGGGAGTTGCCTGGGGTATTTCATAACCCAGAGAAACCTTTTTGTTATTATGTTTGCAGACTCACAATTCTCTTCCAAAACTCATTCCATCACCTTGTAGAACTGTTATACCTGCCTTTGTTATTTAAATAGCACTGTAGTGAAACTTGTATTTAAAATATTTCAACATTAATTGAGTTCGGAATTTTGATTATCTTCAGTACAGTACTAAACTTGATATGTCTGGCTTTTTGCCAGATGTTCTGAAAGTGGTACTGAAGTAGATTTTTAGGGTCTAGATATTTTAAATAGTAGGATTTTGCAGGTGTCCAGTTTATTTTTTTATCTTTTTACACACTTATAAAGCTATTTATTCTCTCCCGCAAGGAATACAGTTGTTTCATTCACTGTTCTCCCAAAGAAAGTTTCTGAATTCACTGATGACATGTTCCTGTTTTTTAATTTTCTGTTGGAAAATGATTTACTTTTTTATATGTATAAATCTGTATAATTTCAATCTTATCACCCAATTAATAACTCAACTCAAGCAAATGGCATTAATTATTATTTATTTTCATATTAATACTTGCCTTATTTTTGTGGGGACTTTTTTTTTCTAATGAATGTAAGAATTTCAAGATAATTTCTTTATTGCACATCCTTAATGTCTTCTCATTATGGAACTATTAAAATTTATTTAAAATACAATTTCTGGCAGATGTTTTTTAACGTCAACAACTGTGACAAACCTTCTTTGGCTCACCAAGAATTTTTGAAATAAACCCAACACTCACTATCCATCAATTCATGTATTAACTCTAATACAGAGTAGATAAATGGCATATTTTAGTGATGAGAAAACTGAGACACTAGTTACTTGTGGTCATTTAAGGTCTTGCAACATTTTTTAGGAAAATGAAAGTGTTCAGGTAGATTAAAATTGACAAATTTCAATTTCATTTGTAGGTTCCAAGCTACATTTTTTTCCCCCTAGTATTTTAGTGTGTAAAACGGAAGGTATTCCTTTTCATTTTATACTTTCAGACTGAATACTTTGTTCGACATGTTGGAGTGGTGAGTGGCGCCCAAAATTAGAGAGACAAGCTGTAGCCAGCCTGTGAGTGTGCTTCAGTCAGCAAGCAATTAACTTGGAAAAGTCTTCTGGCACAATTTGCCTTTCTAGGAAGGAAGGGGGACTGGAGAAAATGAAAAACTTCATCAGGGTGGAAGTACTGTGGTTCATAGCTGTTCAGAAATCGTTAACTGAGATTATGACATAAATTACCATCACTGATTTCTGCGGTTTTGTAATGTATCTTTGTGGTTTTAGTTAGTTAATATGACTTCATAATTTCCTAATGACCCAGCTGTGGTTTATAATAATATTTAGTCCCCACATGTCAGTCTTTAAAAGGCATATACAACAATTCAAATTTCTGTTTTCAGTTACTCAGAGAATGAGACTTTGTTCTTGTTTCTTGAAGCCAGTCTGGTTTTATTGTTATAAATTTCTCACTCTGTTCTGCCTAGCCAGAATTTGGGATGTTATTTTTTTCCAGCTTTTTCTTTTGCCTTAAGTGTCTTCTTATTTCCACAGCAGAGCTAAAAAGGGAGGAGAAATTATGTACAGGTTTGTCATGCCAAAGAACAGCAGGAGTTGTTTTGAATTTTAGTCTTTTTTTTCCCCTGACCCTATATAAATTACCTGCAACAGTGGTAGGAATAGATTTGGTATAATTTTTGGTATAAAGTGTAAATGGAGGTCAGATAATAATAGATATCCATAGAGTAACATAAAGAATTTGTTTACTTTTTACTAAGCTGCACATATTTTCCCATATTATTTATTAACACCACTTTATGAAGTTTCTTGCTGCTTACTCTTTCGATTCCTTTTGACCCAAACATTAATCTCTGTAATAATATGAGTTATTTGCAATAATCTCTGTCATAGCCTAGGGTATATTTAGAATTTCTTACTGTAGTAAAATTATATCTTTCTATTGCTCTTTGAACCACTAAGAAACAGTCCTACCAAGCACTGATCATCCTCTCCTCCCATTTCAGTGAACAAAGCAATAAATGGTGCCATCTTGACTTTGAAATCTGACATGTAAACCTGGGGAAATGTAACTGTTGCCACACATCCTCAGATGCCCAATCCCACCTCAGTGTTACCCATTGCCAATTTTTCTACTACAGTTTCAGCAGTTATTTAATTCAGCAGTAGAATTTAATTTCATTTTAACATCCTAAATATTCGAGTTTGGGATGTTAAAATGGAAGCGTATACCAAAATTAAATAAGAACGTACTTTGAGAACATTTGTTAATTTTCATAAACAGTTCAACAAAACTCTTCATTTCATCCTTCATCCTAAGTGACCAGAATATGCAGAGAGCAAGAATGAAATACTCAACAAAGAGCCTTGAGAGCTGAACTAGATTTAGGCTTTGGGTCATTATTTCATACCTGTTGTGCAGAGACATCATAGAGGTTTTGTTTATAATGAGATTGGTTTAGGAAGAAAATGTAGGTAATATGTGCAGTGGCATGCTGAAAAACGCAAGCATGTATGTCCATATAGTCATGTTTACATAAATGTGAGTACTCTTTAAAAATGCTTCCATGTGTTTTTAATGTTTTTACTGAGAGTTAAGATATATAAAATATAATTTGCTTCCAGCATTGATTTCTTATGGAAAAGAGAAAGTCCTGGATTGCTTTTGTTAAAAAATGCCTAAAACCTCTCTGAATAGTTGCTGTTACAAAACTCCTTTGATTTTACACTTTTTCTTTCACAGTGTGTGGCTCTGTACTCTATTTCACAGGGCAATGCTCTGTTGAAAGCTGTCACTCCAAGAAACAGTGTGATAGTTGTCAGTGATATCCAAAGACTGAATTGTATATACATATCCTTTTTTTTTTTTTTCAGTGTGTCCTTAACACATCAACTTTCCTGGCTGTGGGAGCTCAGTAAAAAGAGAATCAGCATAAGGTGAAGCAGATCTCCTGCTGGGTGGCCAAACTGCATGAAATCTCATGCTTCATTAATGGCGCTTCTCATACCAGCTGGTCAATGGATCATGAAAATGAATCAGAAGTATAATGGGGACTTTTTTCCAGTTGTAGCAGTCATAAACAATTATGTACTTCTGGCTCCTACTCTTTCAGTACATAATGATTTCATTGCTTTTGCCTTATCCATAAGAGAAACATGAAGGAGTGAGGAAAGCTCTAGGAACCTGTTTATTTAACAGGTTCCTTATTTTGGTTAGATACTTTTCCTCTCTGTACTTCATTTTCTAATGTAAATGTGACATTTTATATTATAATACAGAAACAAAATTCTTCCAGCCATACCCCACCACAAAGCTTTCACTTCTTCCCAAACTTAAGGCATTGATTTATGGTGTCTCTCTTTCTGGTTTTGTGATTTAAAGGAAAGAAAAAAGAGGCCTTAGAGGAGCCAGGGTTTTAAAGGTGAATACTGACTCCCTGAAAATCTGCTTTTTCCAATTATTTTCAGTTATAATGAAATTGGGAAATAAAATCCTAAGAAAGAAAGAAAGAAAGAAAGAAAGAAAGAAAGATATTCATACAAACACAGAATACAGAATATAGTACTTCCTTACATATCTTAAGCGTCTATCTTTCTTGCACTCTTTTGTTTGATGATCTTCTCAAGCAAGAGAACTCTGTCTCTGCCAGTATCGGTCCAGATTTAACTAAGTTGTCTTCCAATATTGTCCTTTTCCTAACAGCCAAAAATTCTGAATCAGTTTTGCTCCACCAGAAAGGAATCATCAGAGAAAGAATGCTGCTTTTCTTTGTGGCATTATCTTCTTCTTTTCTATATCTAGTCATACAAATAGCTAGTGTTGACATAGCTGACTATAACCAGTCATATGAAAGAGATCTCTTCCTGTGGTCTCAATTGTTCAACTGCAGGAATTGCACTGTGTTTCCTTTCTGATGGCACAGCCTTTCAGAGAGTAGGAGATTATATGAACTTAAGGCTTTCACCATAGTGGTGAGTGTGTGTTTAGCCCAACTCATTGTGGGAAGCACTGACTGGTAAAGTCCTGGGATTTGGACTGCATGCATGGCAGGTGTACTGGCCTATGAAGAGTTTCCTCTATGCTTAATTATCATATGAATTTGGCATGCAGATCAGTGGGAAATAGAATCAGTTTTAACATTCAAGGAATTGAGACATTAAAGAAAAGTTTTGCAATTTTTTTGACAGAGTAAATGTTGTTTTTATTTTCTGGAAAAAGGGGAGAGGAATCAACTAATTATGTTTTAAGCATCAACCAATCGATTTTGTCTTTTTTTCTTTTTCCTAAGTCTTCTTTCAGACCTTCTTTCTGGTGATCACACTTCAGTCCTCCTTAATCCTGTACGCTCCAGTGAGTTCAATTTCTGGAGTAGGATTTGGAGTTTCAGATATTCCAAGGTTCCCTTGTCTGAAATCAGCAAAGAAAATGTTTGCCACAAAAGAAGGAATGGCTTTTATGCACTTTTCCTTTTCTTAACTTCAGCTATGTATATCTAAAAATTATAAACACTGCATAATCTGTGCTATTGTTCTTTTCTTCCCTCCTCTGCCTCCTCAACTCTAAAAGAAAGGTTATGTCATGTCTACTGAGATTGTATGTTTATCAGTCTACATTGTATTTGGATTAATATAGATGTGGCTTTTTTTTCCTTTGGTTAGAAGAGATGTGCAGCCTGCTGTTTGTTTTGATTCATCCTTTTCCTCTGTTCACCTCAAAGGTCTGAATCTTATCATTTACCTTCCATACTAATGTAACAGCTTTTCAGCCTAGTACCAAATACTTGACTGAACATTGTGTATTCTTGTCTGTATCTTACATGAGATATAAAAAGCTGCAAAACTACAGGCCAAGCATATCTTTCACACTGTTAATTCTTATCAGCAACTACAGATCTTTAGAAGACTGAGTTCTGCACTCAGAATCACATACTGAAAATGAAAGCACCAGTTAATGTACTTTTCAGGTTTTACTGTGAATGAAGAAAATAATAGCCAATATACTTCAAAGATACACATTGTCAAAGATCAGCAGAAATTTTTATGTCCAACTGATAAGAAATGGAAAGTCTACCTTTTAACTTTGAAATTAACTTGGAGACCTGCATCTTCTCTCTGCTCTTTTGTTACTACATTATAAAAAAGAAGCAGTCAAAGAACGAATCTTTGTAATGAAATAACTCCAGGAATTTCTTTAGCCAGAAGTAACATTTTCAAACACATTTAAATGATTTAGAAATTGTAAGACATTTTCACTTACAGATTTAAGGTAAAGGGAAGTTTTAAAATGTGCGTTAGACACCTGTGAAATTCCCAGAGGCTCAAGGAATTAAATCTTATGGATCTCAATATTCAAACCACTAATTGTAATATTTATAAAGAATTTATTTTTTATTTTCTTCTAGTATACTTTTGTTATATATAAAATATGGTTCTACTTTGGTCATTATTTCTGAGAATTGTGTTGGGGATTTTTATGTATTTCCTATAAAATGAAAAGACAAACTTCTTTTTAGTTTATTTTCATGAGTCTGTCTTCTCATTGAAAAAAAGAACTAGTAGAAAAATATTATAGGGAGTTTACCATTTAAATAGCTTCAATTTTTCAAATACCATGAGCATGAGAAAATAAATTCTGACTGTTATGACACTTCACTGTCAAAGTCTTGCAGTTCTGTATGACCGATGCTTAATTTAAAAATTATTTTAAAACTGGTTTTGAATACTGAATCAATTGTGCTGTGATAGTCATCTATGAAACAGTTTTTTCCAAATATGGCATTTCCAGACTACAATGTTTTAATGACATTTCTGACAGCATTACTTCTACTTACATGAGAAGTTGACTATTTTCACCGTATCATTGTTTTGTGCTGTGATTTTCTTATCACTACTGCTATTCAGTGTGAAGGGCATTCCATGGGACTAATTATTGTCATGTTCATTACACAATGACATTTACAAAGAGTAGACTTTAAATATTGATTCTTTACTGCATCTTAAAAAATAAATTTTTGTTATAAGGATTACTTTTGGTGATTTCTTGCGGCAGTTTGTCCTTGCTGAGTTGTTTCAAAGCAAAGCACTGATTTCAAACTTTGAAAAATTTCTCTTCCTTTCTTGTCAAAATGTATCATCTTCTAATTTTAATTACTCTGCAAAATCAACATGTTTTGATAATTTAGTGAATGAAACCATAACTATTTCATTGTATTCTGAACCAGTGAAAATTAGTCTAGTTCCACTCACTTCCATTGAGCTAGACCAGTTTAAAATAATTTAAATTTCAGATTATATTCAATTTGGAAAAGTCTAAAAGAATACATGTAAAGTTACATTGTTGAATTGGAATAAACTGTTGAATCATGACTTCCATGTAAGAAAAATAACCCCTTCAGAAATAATCAATTTTTCAAACAGCACACACAGACAATGCTGAAATAGATATATTCATAAATTGCAAGGTGATTACTCTACAAATCCCATCTGTAGATAGACATTTGATGAAGCTTTGTGATCTGTGAATGATTATGAAATATAGTTGCATCCCCCATAAAAGAACAGCACATTCCCAGACTGGAATAATGAGTCTGTAGTTTAAAGTTTAGCCCAAACTTTGATATTTACCCAATATCTGGAGAAGGACTATGGACAATGAAAAGCAGGCCATAATGTTACAGTTCCTCCAGAGGCACAAGTAATGCACAAGATAATGCTGCACCAGTAAAATGTGATTGTGAAAAAAATGTTAACAACACTAAAACAATTAGCAACTAACAGTAAATAGTAATAATTGTAACTCTGTGATATACAGTCTAAGAAAAACAATAGATTGCCTGGAACTGGTTCAGGCAGGTTTTTTCAACCTAAAGTTTCTGCAAACACCATAGAAATAGAAAATAATCCTACATATATGTGAAATGTTTTAGTCAAGTTAGCCCACGCAGTGCAACATGCTCTAAAGTGCACTAGACCATGGAAGAAATTGAACATAGTGTTCAACAGAGAGCATGACACAATATAATGATTATTTTGTCTGATTATCTTTTTTTATAAGCATCCCCAACTTTTTATATTATGAACTGAACTTTTCTAAGTAAGAATAAATACCACCATATATTTGGTCTTACTTCATTTGTGACATTTATACCCACCCTGTTAAGAAGCGCTTTTGAGATTTTTACATTATATTTTTGCTGTCTCTCTTTTTTTTTTTGTCATTCACATTTTAAACAAGACAGATACTAATAAAATAATTCTATTATTTATCTCTGTCATTGGCATAATAGCAACTTTAATGAAAAGAAGGATAAAAACTTGGGCACTGGTAATTACTCCAATCACATTTTCCACATTTTCCACACAACCCAATATAATTTAGTGGATCTTTATGCTGTGTCCTTCATGTATTCACATCACAGTGAGAAATACACAGAGCTGTCACTAAGCATAAGTCAAGCTGAACAAATGGGGTTTTAATTCTGACTGGAAAACACAGCCAATCCACTGTTCGTGATCTCACATGGAAGGGCATTGCAAAGGCATGCAGAAGTTGAACTAGTGGAAACAAGCTGGTTGGGAGGAAGACGTCTGAAGATGAAGAAAGAGTATAATGAGAAGAGGCTGTATAAATCAGCAGTACAGTGAATATAGATTTATATGATCAAAAATAGGACAAAAAAAATCTCCAAGGGGAAGTTAGCGAAGCATCTAAAATGCCCAAGTCAAAATTTTGGGACATTTAGGAAAACCTGGAGAGCAGCTGATTTTATTAATTAGCAACTGGAAGCTAAATAAAGACAAGTGGAACAAAATGTCAGAGGGGCTCATAGCTTTATGACAAATGATAAAAAATTTCTAATGTGAGATTTTAAAGGTGCCTTCAGATCTTAGTTTTATTTATACCTGTAATTGACATCATTTCAGTAGAAAAGAATTTCTCTGCAGCTGTCAGACATATATTTTATATACACCTTTCCAATGTATAAGATAATAGAGAATTTGAAAAATTTTCACTGCTATATTCCTTTTATGTACTTTATTTTCCTGCAGGATTGTAGAAGTCTAGCACAGGCAGCAGTCTGTAGCTTAATTTTGAATCACCTGCTTTGCGCAGCGCTTTTGTACAATGGATTACATTCTGGTCCCATTGAAATTAATGACAAAATGGACCCTGCCTTCTGAGTGGTACAGATTTTACCAATAATATTCCAAACAGTATACATACAACTGTGCAAATTTAATTCTCTCATTAGCAATGGATGAACCACAACAAGCTCACTGATATGCTTCAGATAAACATCACAAAAATTTGGCTGCCTATCCAACTCTCCATACTAATTGGCAAATACATAGGAAATCTCTGGAGAATTGACTCTCTCAGGAAATTTCTAGCAATTACTACATCTGTTCAAGAGAGGAGCTATCAGGATTTTGGCAGTTGCATGAAAGTATTTTTCATAATCTAAAAGAATGGATACCATACATATATTTGATTTAGAAAGAAAATATGAAGAACACATTTTAAAGGAAACAAAAATTATCATTTAGATAGTCACATATTCACAATGACTTTGAACTGTTTCCTATCCTAAAAATGTTCTGGGAGAAGGATTTGTTTAAAAGTCATAAACATTACATTTTTCTATGAATTCAACATTTTGTGTTTTTTGTTCCCCCAGGATTATTCAAACACTATGTATTCAGATTCACAGGTTAAAAATCATATTCTATAGGAAATAAATAATCTTTTTTATGAGAGATTTTTATGCTGTTTTACTGCAGGAAATGACCCAGAAGATGGTGGATATCTACAGCCTAAAACTCATAATGCAACCTTTTTTGGACGGTTTGTAGGATATTTATCTAGAGCTACATTCTGCAAAGTAATATGCATAACTTCCAACATTATAGCCTCCTACACGCAATGTGCACATCTAATCCCTCTGAGAAATAAAGAATTCAAATGTTAACTCTCTTCATATGGGTAAAAATGGTCAACTCAAGAATAATTTGTCTAGAATATTTTGTGATCCCTGTCAGTGGTAGACTGAGACCTGGCTGGACAAGTTTCTGTCAAGAGGATATATGATCCACAGCAATCCTGTTTGGTGACAGTGAGAAGACTAGATCACTTCTAGACCCATTTTAAATCATCCTATTGATAAAATTAGTGATAAAGTTCTATGAAATCTCCAATAAATTCTCAGACAATCAGTTCTGATAATAATTCTCACTGCAGTTCAAATGGAGTCCACTCACTATTTCAGAGATTATGGTTCTGCCTCAAAATTTCCCTTTGCAAGAAATACTGAGCATTTTCTGACCTCCAGCTCCCTGGTATGAACATCAATGCACACAGACGCGGGCAACAAACAGGAGGAGCTGGAAGACATTGGACAGCAAGGAAACTATTATGAATTGTCATCATGGAGACATGGTGGAATGACTACCACAACTGGAATGCCACAATGTATGGCTATAAGGCCTTCAGAAGGTACCAGCAAGGAAGGACAGGCAGTGGGGTAGCCCTGTATATTAGGGAGAGATTTGAGTGTCTAGAGCTTAATGATGGTGATGAAAATAAAGTGTTTAGGGGTAATAATCAGGGGGAAGGCTGACAAGGCAGACATCCTGGTGGAATCTGTCATAGACCACCCAACCAAGATAAAAAGACAGCAGAAAAATTCTATGAGCTGGGAGAAGTCTCATGAGGGACCTCTCATGGGGGACTTCAACTTATCAGATGTCTGCTGGAAATACATCATAGCAGAGAGAAAACAGTGTAGGATGTTCCCAAAGAAGGAATCGAGGAGTGGGTAGAAAATAACTTCCTGACACAGCTGGTGAGCTAGCAAACAAGGGAAGATGTGCCCACTGGACCTGTTTGTGAACAGAGGAGGACTAGTAAGTGATGTGATGGTTGGAGGCTGTCTTGGTAGCTTTTGATTCCTGGGAAGTAAGGAAGGAAGTCAGCAGGATTGCTACCCTAGGCTTCCCTGGAGTGACAAAAAAAGACTGACGTACCTAATGACTTCTTTTTCTCAGGCGTTAGTAGCAAGACCAGCTGTTTTTGGGGTACCCTGAGCTGGAAGACAGGGACAAGGAGCAGAACAAAGTCCCTGTGGACTTTGTTCTCCCATTAGAAAGGGAAATGGTCAGTGACCTGCTATGCCAATTATCCGTGCAAAAGTCTATGGTGCCAGATATAAAAAAATTGCACTTTTGCCTTAAAACAATAATGAAAAGTTGAAATCTATCAAACTTGAGTTAAAACTGATTAAAATATGCTTTGTTATCATCTCTTCAAAAGCTATGTTAAGATATATTTGAATTAATAAATTGTACCAGTTTGTAAAACAGTTTTCAGATTACCTTTGAAATTCATGAGATACTGATGGGTTTTTTGGAATTATATTATTTAAAGTACTGACAGCCACAAGGCTCCTACATCTAATATCATGAAATTAGCTGCTGTCTGTGGTTTATGAAGTTTTCTTCCTGACAACAAATTTCTGATTAAGATATCTGTTTTCAAAAAGTGTGGATGGGAAGAAGGTTGGGTGTTGAGAGATTTATTTGGGGAAGAACAGTATTGACAAACCATGTGTTCTGAGTTCAGAGGTGATTAATCATTCATTAATATTAATAGAATATTATCTATTTTCTTCTATTTGATTAAATATAGGTTTGGTCAAGTACTTAAACTGGCACCAGATCCTGTAAATCCTGTACAATTACTTGCAAGTACTTACCCTTCCTCAAGATTAAGTGGTGTAATTTTACAGTCAGTGCAAAATTTTGCTTTGTGTTTGAGTGGCTTTATACTTTTGTTACCCTGTGATGGTATGAAAACAGGACTTCAAAGAAAAACTGCTGGTTTTCAATTTGTAGATCAACAGAATCATGAGAACTGCCCTCCAAACACTAATTTTAATGGTTCACCCTTTTGAATGTATTGATGGTATTTTAAATCTCTACTATCTTTTATAAATTGTTTAGTTACTGCATTTAGGAAACTGGAATTTGAAACAAGAGCTTTGGAATTTAAAGAGGGTAACAACATACCTTTGAAAGAGTCAAAAATTATTCTGGATGAGATATCCTACTTTCCTGCTACACGTCCCTGGCTGTATTCATATTTTTCTGTCCAGATCACAGCTCAAATCCTTACATCCTGAGATTACCCTTGTAAAAAATCTGATTATCTTTCAGATAGCTTTTTTGAGTCTCCCTGACTTAGGTCTGAAGCCTTATAGCAACGGGATACCAGAAGAACAAACATTTGAACAGAGGTACCCAACTCCTCCAGTTTTTGTAGTGTTGTTGAGGAGCCACAAAGGAACATTTCTACTGGAAGTATCCCAAGTGAACTGACCTCTTTTATCTGAGGTGAATACATTGCTATTAAAAGAAAAAGCTTTCTGAGGCATGAACACAAGTACTATAATAGGTGCCGCTTAATTTAAAAAGACAAGTACATCCTTGCCATAATTCAACTTCTGGTTGCTACCTCCCAGCCTATTGAGCATTTAAAACTATTCCTATTTGGAGCAGAAGAATGGGAATTAAGGCCCATGTATGTTCTGGCCTTTGACCTGGCTGTGGCCATATTGGCAATTGAACAAATGTCCATGGAACAGTCAGTTTGCTCCTTCACTACCTGCGCTGGGGAAATTTGCCTTGGGAGGTGTGTTCTAGCTGAACATTACTTCCAGTGGTAATTAACCCACTCAGAAATCCCTGCAAAGGTCACTGCAGTTACAAGTTAAAAACAGCCAGTTTCTCACAAAATTAAGGTAAAAGCTACTCCTGAATCCAGCTAGTTCTAAATCAAACAATGTATTAGCAGACTTGAATGGGTGCCTCTAGTTTCAATTTTTAAAAATATCTGTGTTGTATGAAACTCTGGAAAACTGGTGATGCCTTGAGAGGCTGACCTAGAACAGACACTAGACAGAGCTAAAAGAATAAAGCAGCTATTTCTTAAAAGGCTTTAAAGGATACACCTTGGGCAGTACAAGGGCATGGCCAGGGCTACACCCAAGATGGACCCAAAATGGTCACAAAATGGACAACTAGTCACGAGGTCTCACACTTTTATAAGTTTTGATCCATTTGCATATTGGAGGGAGTTGTCATATTGTAGCTTCAGATTATGAAGTCCCATGCTCCTTGTTTGCTTCCTTCAGTTCCCTGTTGTTTATGATTTTTAGGCCTGAACCTGGTAACAGTGGTCCTTGGTCTCAAGCTGGAAAAGGATTGTTTTGTCTACCCACCCTGTGAAGAGAACAGACTAACACTTAATATGAAGCTCAGAGCTACACCCCTAGGCAGCACAGAATCTGAAAATCATGAAAGCTAAAACTTAAGGTGCCACTGGAATGCTTCCCCCCCACTCCCTACCCCAAATATCTATAATTTCTTTTTTTCTCATTTTCCCTGCAGATGCCTGTTTTAGATACATTCATATTTATATGAATTGAGAAAGCTTAAGAAAATAATTTAGCAGCAAATCCTCCACTGGTATGAATTAATAAATTACAGAAGTAAGTTACTTTTATTGACATGTGTTATGAATCCAGAGAGATGTTTGGAAGAGAACTTTCCCCTTATGCTTGTTATCTCAACAAGTTGAGCATATGTTTCCTTTGATACCACATGAGCAATATTTGAAAGAGAAAATTCCATGAAAATTCCATATGCTGTGTTGTGGTCTAAATCTTAAGGCTATGATATCCAGCATTGAGCCTTTGCTTGTGTATAGCTCAAAAGGAAGAATAATACAGACTCCAAGCCTATTCCACTGGTCATCTGCCTCTCCAGCTCTGGGGAAATAAGCTGAAAACTGGATGACTTGATTTGGCAGTGACAGTATATGGCAGCAGCTGTAGGACCATAGCTTTGGGTCTATTATTTTTTGGGACCAAAGTGAGGAGCTGGCTGCTACGACTACAGCTCTGCATCCAACTGTGTCTGCACTGGAGGAGTCCTCAAGAAAATTTCTGCTGTGTTGGCTAGTGAGAAAAAGTGGATATCAGTAAATCAAACATTTACTTGACAATCTCTATGGCTGCACACAAGTCAGTGAGTATTTTCTGTATGTTTGTCTAACCTGTGGTGTCTAATTAGACTGAAAGTGGTTTTGTTGTAAGACCTGGTTCTTCTTCTGTATTGTAACACCTTGTAAATAAAACATTTCTTTTAAGATGCTTATAGTGTAAATAATTATAATAACAAAAAAGACATCTGAATGTATTTTCTTGGAAATAACAGGACACATAAACCTCCGAGCACAAAAATGGGAGTTTAAACGAATTCTAGTTAAAGTGTTATCAATTCACTGGTGGTTGTCTATTTGGTAGCATGACCCAACTTTCTTTGAATTGCAGAATTGCTATATGTACAGCTGAAATGTCTATACCCAGAAGAAGGGGTTGCTCCATTAATTCTGAAAGTCTTTTTTTCATAAGGTACTAAAATACTACCGTAATGGTGTAGGGTTTGTATGTGTGTGTACTTCAGAGGAAAGCCAGGTTTGACAAGGAAATATCTTGCAAAATTTTACAGACTTTGAAAATATTGGCCAAATTTTCAAAGCAGTTCTATTAGCAAAATAGCCACTGTGTATTAATTTGTCTAACCATTTTTA
Organism: Fringilla coelebs; assembly: GCF_963513975.1. Classification (NCBI taxonomy): domain Eukaryota; kingdom Metazoa; phylum Chordata; class Aves; order Passeriformes; family Fringillidae; genus Fringilla; species Fringilla coelebs. The sequence goes on from NC_140028.1 coordinate 80,353,420, forward strand.
TCACAGCTGTTCAAAATCATGAAAGACTCATAAACTTGATGAAATAGAGTCATAATTAAATGTATCTGGTACATATTATTGTATTGATATAAAGTATTTCTGCAGTTAGATGATGATAACTACAGAACGTTCAGGGGGAAGACATGAAATAATTCTGGAAGTCAGTACTGCTAAGTCCAAGCATACATAATTACTAAGAAATTTTAAAAGTATCAATAATATTTCTGCCCTTTGAAGGACAGTTTGAAAAATATGAATTTCAAAAAACATTGGCTTTTTTTAGAAGGCTTATTTTGCACAAGAAACTGCTGCAGGACCGTGTCCTGCAAGCCACAGAGTAGCTGGCACTGATGGGTGATATGAGATGAGATGAGAGACCATTTTATTAGGGGAAGATACATAATTTTCTTACACAAGAAAAAAGAAGCTATGGAAAGGAAATGGAATATTTTAAAATAGGCAGGACCCGAGCAGTGTACAGTGAGAAAATCCATCCAGCATGTCTCTGATGTCTGATGCTGTGTGAACTCAAGGTGCCTAAAATCTGAAGGGAAGATTTACTCACTATTTTTGGCATTATATTCTCTTCCTGAAACAGATGTCTTATAACACTATTCACTTCTGTATCTTTCTTCCTGAGATCCAATTAGGACTGTGGAACACTCCTTCCATCCCTGTACTGAACACACACCAAGACCCAAAGCAGCCTCAGTGAACACTGTCAATTTTTTGAATGTAACTCTTGCCTTTAGAGCCTTGCTAGTTCTTCGTATTAAAAATGCAAAATGGAAAGAAAGAAGTAAAATACACACTTGGCAACAGAAGGATAAAAATAATCTCTATAGTGCATTTAATTTATTTTTTTTAAAAGAAATATGATATTTAATACAACAAAAGAGAACTCACCCATGGCTGACCAAATTAGTTATTTATTAGGGATTCTTGCTGACAGAATTTTCCACAGATTTATTTTTTTAGACTAAGTATTTATTTTTAAATAAAAGAACGAAAAGTTCTTTCTGTTTTCCTATTCAAATTAAACAGACCAGAAGTTACAAATTTTGGAATTGCTTAAAATATCTTGTTTTCATGTCACTACCATATGTAAGTGTAATTTTCTGCTTCTGTTTTACTCTTCATTAGCACCACTAGAAAGTTTTAGTTTAGATGAACCCAAATATTCTGTGGCTGAATAAAAGACAGCCCTGGCCCTAAGGCCAAATGGCACAGACAGCTTAACATCTACCTGCTCCTTCTAGAACAGACAGGCACTTCCTCAATAGTTAACTTGAGCTGTGGATTCTCAGTGGATCTTGTAGGGCATTCTTGTACCATTGACACATATATCACATATTTTTGTGGCCTTTTGTTCTATATATTTTTCATTTCAACTTGTCTGAAATAATTCAAGGATGACTTTTAATCCTTCAGAATGGTGTTTGATAGAATGGACCTGAAAAGACCTTTAGAGGATGTTCTTTTAAAGGGTATTATGTTAGGGAGGGTGAGAGGGATGGTGCAGAGGGATGGAGCTAGAAAAGTATCAGAAGACCATAACATGAAAGACTACTGCAGTCCTGCATTCTAACCTTTTGGATCAAGAGTTTCCAAAATATAGTATGCTCCAGACTCTACTCATTTACTCTTACAGGGGACTCATTCACAGCTGACTCTGAGAGAAAACTAAAATGGTAGAAGAATGGGGGCCAGTGTTCAAATTCAGTTCCTGATTTTCCATACTTTCATAGAGCAGATGTGCTTTTTTAGGGCTTTGGACTTATGAGATAGGGGTTTCGGGTAGAGCCTGGGTGTTTTGGTATAGCAATCATCAGAAGTCTGCCCAGGATATCAGATTATAAAATAGATATATAATACACAATACATGATATACAATAAATAATACATGTACATATACATACACATATGTATGTGTATGTGTGTGTGTGTGTATATATATATACATATATATATATGTATGTATGTATGTATGTGTATATATATATATATGCACACACACGCACTTCCAGATCTAAAACAACCACTGAGGCCTTGTGTGTTACTACTATTTACTATTATTTAGCTGTGTGGAGGCCTAGTCAAGGTCCCAGTTGTGGAAAGATATTATAAAATTGGCCTTAACGGAAAGACTTTCCAAGAGCTGTGCTTCTTTATTTTCATAGAAGCATTATTTATATTTATTGCAAAGTATTTCAGCTGTTCTAGTCACAGTTAAGTAATAATTTATAATAGTTCTACACTCTTGATACTTTAACAATAAACAATAAAAAACAATATCTAAGTATTTAAATCATCTCATACAGTTCTTAATTACAGGATTTTGTTGCCTATCCTCTCATCTTTAATTATATATCTATATATATGAACATGTATGCCTTTTGATTTTCCCCCAGTATCTGAAAATATGTGTTACAAGCTTATTGAAACCAGCACTATGCAAGATTAGACAAAGAGCACAGAGAAAGAATGTGCCTTCATTCCACAGTTTGAAAATACAGGGGATCTTTGATGTTTGAAACAGGAAAAATGTTTTAAAAATTTATAAAAAGAAAAATGTTCTTGATGGCATGCAAGAAGCAAGGAAAGTGTGATTATCTTGGGTAGTATTTGAGCATACATTTTGTAAAACATCACCTTCTTTTCTACTAAACATGTATTTCCATGCTCCAGTCAAAATTTCACACAGTGGATGATTCAGTAGGTCTTTAAGATAAATGATTCATAGGTGTGTAATGCTTAAAATCTTCAGCAAGAAATTCAGTTTGTCTCTAAAGGTCTAGATCTTCATGTCTTAATTGTGGCTAATGAAGCTCCTAAAGGTCTGTATGATTTAACAATATATTAGTAATACAACAGTATTTATCTTATGCTCAAGATTTCCTTTGACTGGGACCATGAAGAGAATCAATTCTATAGAAAGTAAAAGACACAAACAGTGTTGGATACAGGGAGATCTGGACTGTCTAAAAAATTCTTTGTTGGTCAAAACCCAACAATTTTCATCTTAAACAATATTGTGGCATTTAATAGTTGTTATTAGCATTAACAACAAATTTGTTTGTTTGTTTGTTTGTTTGTTTACCAAAACAATTTCACCTCACTTTTAGAATATAAGGGTTTTTTTGTCTCTACCTTTTGAGTTAGGTATAGATAGCTGGGGCACATCTTATCTTTGGATCACCATATATACTATACTTCCCACTAAATGAGACTGATCAAAATTTTTTTACAGAATTCTTGTCCAATAGTTAAACTAAAAAGAAATTTCTGGTATGAATGATACATTTTTGCTTTCCACATTCTGAAATATAAAAGCAAATTAAAATGAGGTGTCTTTGATTATTATTTTCAAATTAAAAAAAGAAAGCAGCAAACCAGCAAACATTTTCATCCAGAACATGCTTCAGAGAATTAAGTAAATATAATGGTCATAAACATCATATGGAACCATTTTTATGATGGAAATGTTGACTGATGTGAACAAAAAAGAAAAAATTTAGTTGTACTGTGAAAGACATTTTTTTAGTGAGAAAGAGAACAGTGATGATACTTAACTTAGCCTAGATCCTCTTACTAATATTATCCAAATCATAAGAGAAATTGCAGAGCACACTGTCATTTGCACACATCTTCAGAATATGTTGGATTTTATGAATTGATAAGTCTTTTGTCTGAATAGTATATATTTCTGTAGCAGACTGGATGGTAAGAAAAATTCTACTTTTCATGTGATGAAAGTGATAATTTGGTTGAAGAGAAATATGTATGCTGACATTATTTTTACATTAATTAATTTTCTGTTCCTTGAAATTAGGCACAACCTTGGAAATGGGCAACCATCTCATTTTTTAGTGAGTAAGAGAAAAGTGCAGGGATTCCAAAGCTGCAGTGCAGATTATTACATGTCAGCCTCATATACCCTAGAAAAACTTAGTATTAGCCCAGGAAAGACATTTTTCAAAACTTGCTTCACTATCAAATAAGGCTTCAGTTTTCCATAAGTGTGTTGGTAAAATATTTTACAGAAACCAGGCTTACTGCAGGATTATGCTATGAATGTGTTTTATTTTAATGGTAAGTCCAGGTCTTCAGTTACCATATTCATCTTCCACTTACGTTAGAAGAGAACAGCTTTCTATATTAGCTGAAGACTTATCACTCCTCTCACCACCATTCAGATAAAATGACTTATAAAGTTTCATCACTGTCTTATAATAATGCTAGGAAATGCTGATACTGATCAGTCAAAGAAAACCAAGTTATGTTACCCACCAATTGAGGATTCCTGCAACTCACTAATCAGGCCATCTGATAGAAGGAATGATTTTGTTCCACTCACTAGATAGCTGTTTAAGGAAGAGGACATAAGAACCCAAAGAGTGAAGGCAAATAACTCTTTTGACTTACCATAATGTTTCAAAGCACAAAAAGAAATCAAAGATTGTGTCATCAGTCAACTGAAGGGTAAGTTCATTATCAAGAGCTGCAGGGTGTGTTAAAGCAATGTCTCTTGTGAATTGGAAAACAAAGGCAAAGGGAGCCTTCATAAGAGTTAAGCAATGTTGTGGAGGGCTTTAGGTTCTCTGGGAGCTTTTAGTGCTCTGGTGCTTTTTCTTGTTATGCTATTCATTGAAGGTATTAGGGAAAGACTCCTCTATGATTCTCTACTTCAGCAGTGTTCAAAAATTCCTGAATGATATTTTGGAATTATTATTCCAATTCAGTCAAAGGTTTTTTTTTTTGTCTACCTTATCACATTTCCTCCTGCTTATCATGTTCTTCAAATTTTCTGGATTTATTTCTATAGTAAGAGAAATGCATTGTTTGTCTTCTCAACCCTTCATTTCAAAATAAAAGGTCAGTTTGTTCTGGAGTCTCCAGAAGTAAAAAAGAGTTTTTTCCCCCTGATTACTGAAGCAGCTTCTTAATTTGCCATGGGCAACAAAAAGAAATAGCTTTAAGGAATCTCTGAGATCAAGGTGAAGTACAAATTATCCAGTCAAGACTTACTTGAAAGTATACTTGATAGAAATAGCGGTAGTGGTGATGATAACATATTTAAGGTAGGGAAAAAACCTACTGTACAACCTACTGCTGGCAGAGAGGAGTGAGAATATGTGAGAAAAATAACTTGTGCAGATACTATGCTCTGTGAAGAAAGAGGGGCAGGAGGAGCTCCAGGTGTCAGGGATTCCCCTGCACACAGTGGTGGGGACCAGGCTGAGGCAGCTGTGCCCCTGCAGCCCAAAGAACACCATGGTGAAGTGGATATTCCCACTGCAGCCCAAAAAACACCATGGTGAAGTGGGTATTCACACTGCAGCCCAAAGAACACCATGGTGAACTGAATATTCACACTGCAGCCCATGGAGGGCTCCATGCTGAAGCAAGTGGATATGCCTGAAGGAAAGTGTAATCCCATGGAGAATTTGTGCTGGAGCAGGATGTTGGCAGAACAGATGATTCCATGGACAGCATACACTGGAGCAGTCCATCCTGGAGGACTTCACCATGTGGAAGAAACCTGTGCCAGAGCAGTTTTGAAGAGCCCTACCCTGTTGTAAGGACCTATGTTAGAGAAATTCATGGAGGACTGTCTCCCATGGGAGGAATGCCGCAGTGGAGCTTGAGAAATTACTGATGAGATGGAGAGGCAGAGACAACCTGAACTGACTACAGTACTCATTGCCCATCTCTCTGTGCTGCTAATGGAAAGTAGGTAAAGAAATTGAGAATGAAGTTGAACCCAGAAAAAAGTTCAGGGGCGAGGGACAGATGTTTTAAGATTTGTCTGTGTTTGAGAAACTTATCAAACTCTGATTTGCTTGGTAACAGATCAATTTAATTTCCCCAAATTTAAGTCTTTTCCCACCATAGTAATTGATGAATGATCACCCTGCCCTTGTGTCAACTCATGAGCTTTTTGCCAATTTTTTTCTTCCTGACTCCTATTGAGGAGGAGTGATATAGTGACATTGGGTACCTGGCCTCCAGCCAAGGTTAATCCACCAAAACATCCCCTTTTCTAGGTCAAGTCTGCCACTAGAGAGCTGCAGGTTTGGAACCAATGGAAAAGGCAGAATTGGGAAAAAAGATCAAAGGCAAAAAAACCCCAAACCAAACAAGCAAACAAAAAACAAAAATAAAAACAAAAAAAGGCAAAAACTATGAAGCAAAATAAGATTGAAGATGTGAATATCTCAATTGGTATGCAAATAAATTCTATGTTAAAAAGCAAGGAACAAAAAAAACCCGCACACAGTTGGAGATTGAATGCTTAATTCAACATACGAGTTTTAGGCTGATATAATATCTTTTATATGAGCAGTATCCTGCTGACATGAAAATGCAATAATGAAGGTTAAACCCCAAGCATGAAATGTGACCCCGACAAAAATGTCACAAAAATTCTGTCAGAGTGCTTACAAGAAGTTCCTTTTGCAAAAGTGTCCAAATCATTAAGGAGCCCAATCCTATTTGGTCTCAAAGGATTGTTTGGTAAGTGACACTAATTCTCAAACTTTTTAGACTTTTTGAAACATATATGACCTATAAGACATTGCAATTAATGATTGGAGTATTCAAATTTTCTTCAATGGAAAAAGTGCATTTTTTTGTGGGCTGAGCTCAGCTGTGCAGTTGAATATTACTTAATTTGAGGAAAAAATTAAAACAAGCTGACTGCAATTTTAAGTCAATCTGAAAATGATTGAAAGGTGACCTGTTATATAAATCTGTTTGATTGGAAGTTGAATAGGTGTCTGTTTTCTACAATTGCAATGTTAAAAAAATCTACTTTTTAAATTACAATGAAAAAGTAGAAAATTACTTATTTCTACCATCTATTCATTTTTTCTGTGTGTTAAGAAGCATAATTTATATATTAGCTTCCTACATACAGACATAAATTTCCATTTGTCTATCTGTCTTTCCATCCATTCAGTTTTCTGTATGCCTCATTCTCGCAATTCTCAGCATCCTTGCTAACTCTGGACCTTTCTGAGAGCTGAAAGTTGACAGGACAATCAGCTGTGATCTCAGGAATCATTCAAAGATCATGACTTATTCATGACAAAGTATGACTAGAGCCTAATGCAGTTACTCATAAAATTTGAGATAATTTAATTTCTGGAAAGATATTCCTCTTATTTTTATATTCTTGAATATATTGTGTGTCATGTTTTCACATTTGTTTTTAAATATAAATATGTTTCTACATTTACAATTACATAATTGAAAACACTCCAGAATATGCTGTGATTATATTGTGCCTCCAATAGAAGGACTTGACACTTTTGTTTATGATACTTTCTTAGCCAGATTTCAATCTTGGTAACTCAGATTGCCCACAATGGACTTCCATTGCAATATGATATGCATATTCCCTGGCAAATATTTACACAGACTTGACAGATAAACTGATAAAATCTGTATATTAAATGCACAGGTGAAAAAATAGGTGAAATAATTGGGTCACTTGAATCTTTTGTGATTCAGAAAAGTCCAAATGTGATAACACAAAATATGTTTTACAAGCTTTCAGACTTTCTTTCCTTGTGGTGGTTTTTTTTTGGTTTTTATTTGTTTTTTGTTTTTTAATTTAGCTGCAGCTGTGAAATAATGATACAGGGTATTTGTTTCTAAAACAGTTCATCCTTTTCTACCAAATATTTCACAAGTGCCAACAAAAGTCACAATCCCCTACTTAATCTCTTTGCTTTTAGGTATTATCACTTACACAAGAATCAGCATTCAGAGTAATAAAGTTAAAAGTTTATGATCTTGTGTTTATTATTTGAGTGCCATTACTTCAGATATTTGAACTGAATTCTCAAAATGTTCCTCATAAGCTTGGTTACGTTAGAACTGCTAAACAGTAATTCTGAAACAAGTGGAATACCGGCATTAAATTTATTTAGAAGAATTAACATAACTGAATAATTTTTATTATAAAATTTCCAGTTTTGTAAGAACTAAAAGTCTGGAAATCTATATTAAATAAGAGAAAGACAATAATAATAATTATTATTGTTATTATTAAGCTATAGCTGTATCACAAGTGATTATTTATAAGATATAGGTGAGAATTATTTATGCTAATGTATGGAATCAGAGTAAAAAATTAAATTGCAAGCTGTTAGAAAAGACTCAAACTAATGGTTTACATTATTTCGGTCTTATCCTAGATTAAAATTTCCCTTCCTCTTTGACATGCAAATCACATCAGCTTCTTCACCTACGTAGAGATCTAAGACAATATGTGAGTATCTGAGTTTCTGACTTGGGCTTCCTAAAACCACACTGCTAAACTGGTCTCTGGTGGTATAGTATAAATATCATAGGAGAGTTTGTAAAAGACATAGCAAATTCTCAGTAGACAACTCTGAGTATAAACAAACAAGACACATGTGAAAATCTTGTGCTTGTTTTCACCTATGTGTTACCATAAAAAACATTCAAGGTAGTTACGTCAAAGAAAGGAGGGAACAGATAAACTGGAAAAGTTGCCAGTGGAATTCTTGCACGTTGATAGTTACCATTAAACTAACTTGTCAAGAAAGAAGGACATTATAAGCTGACATAATTAGCATTTGTTTTTATTAGTATCTCTGTTGCTATTAAGAGAAATGAAGGCATGGAGAAAGTTCAGGAAGAGATGTGCTATCCCACTGTAATTACTGCAGCTCCCAGCAGGATCCTTCTCATCTGATTAACACCACAGCAGGACAGAGGTCCTACCATGCATCTATCTGACAGAGTCACGGGGTTAAAGCAAAGGTGCTGACTGATAAGCACAAAGGTGTCTTTATTATTAAAGTACCTGAAATTTACAGGCATACTTCACAATTTAAATGTATCCTAACTGAAGAGGTGTATTTGGGGTAAGGGATTAAAGGAGAGGAAGAAAGGCTGAAAGTTAAATTTATACAATATGATTATGAAAGAATTTTCTGGAGAAAAAATTTATCCCTCCTAAAACACAGAAGAGATGTACTCAGCAATATAATTACAATGTCTAAGTAATTTCCTCTGCACTACAGTAATTTATTGGCTTTGACTGGGCTGGTGTTAATTCTCTTTATAGTACCTTGCATAGTAGGTATATTCCAGGAGTATCAAGAAGGATTGCAGAACCCTGGGGATGATGTTGAGGATCTCTGGAGTACTAGTAGATTTTCATCAATCCTCCTGGTCAAAAGGAAAAGACTTGAAAAGGACAGCTAAATCTGGAGAATGAACAGATGTTTATAGGACTGGTGCCACAAGGTAGGGGGTTCAGCTACGCAGGCCATGGAACTCACTTTGGGAAACTTGTTCTATTGGGGGCTGATGGGGTCTGTCAGTAAGAGGAGGGGAAGAGCATCTTCAGTCTGGCCTGTCAAGCTGATGAAGAGGGCTTTAAACTTAAAAGCATGGGCAATAATCAAGAAGAGTTCATGTGCACACATCTGCAGGGCTATGATCTTATTGGCATCATGAAGATGTGGAGGGATGGCTATGACTAGAGTGCTAGAATGGTAGAATGCAGGCTCTTAAGGAAGGACAGTCAGGAAATATGGTCAGGGGTTATCAGCTTCTTTGTCAGTGAGCAGCTGGAGTCCAGGGAGGTCTACCTGAGGACTGATGAGGAGTTGACTGAGAGTTTATGGATTATAGGAGGGAAGGAACTGTTGTTATTATAGGGGAGTCTGCTCCTTGGTGCCTGAGCAGAAAGCTGAGCAGATGAGGCCCTCTATAGACAGGCAGAAGCAGCCTTACATTTACAAGCCCTGGTCCTCATGTATGACTTCAGCTTCACCAGCTATCTTTTGGCAGGATAACCACAGCAAGGCGTAAAAAATTCATGTGGATGTTGGAATGCTTGTTGATAACTTCTCTCTCCAAGTAATAGAAGAGCCAATTAGGAGAGGTGCTGTGATAGACCCTTGCCAGCAAGGAAGGACTGATGGGGAATGTGAAGCTCAAAACCAACCTTGACTGCAGTGACTAAGGAATAGTGGAGTTCAAGATTCTTAAGGCTGTGAGGACCGTGCACAGAAAGCTGGCTAACCTGGATTTCAGAAGAGCAGACTTTGGCCTCATCAAGGATGTGCTTGGTAGCTGAAGGGATAAAGCCCTGTAAGGAAAGAGGGGGGCAAGAAATCTGGGTCATATTCAAGGATCATCAGGAATGATACATCCCAAGAGAGGAAATCAGACAAAAATTATGGAAGGCCTGTGGGGATGACCATGAAATACATGGACACGCCCTGATATTATGAGAAAACCTATAAAGGGTGGAAGCAAGGACAGATATTCTGGAAAGATTACAGAGAAATTGTTTGAGCAGCCAGGAATAAAGTTAGGAAAGCTAAACTCTTGATAGAATTAAACTTGGACAGTGACAACAAGAGAAAAAAAACCAAAAACAACCCTTCTATAGGTTCACTGGGGATAAAAGGAAGTCTAGAAAAAAGGTCTCTTCTGGAAGGAAAGAAGAGACATTGTTACCCAGGATATAAAGAAAGATGAGGTACTCAGGCTTTTTTTGCTAAATTCTTAAAGTGCTTCAGACACATGATGTGAGCTGCAAAAAGCAAAGTCAGGAACTGGCAGAATGGAGAATTGCCTGCTGTAGAATATTCATCTAAGAAACCTGAAGATGTATGTTTCCATGGGATCTGATGAGATGTATCCATGGGTCCTGAGGGAGCTGGAAGAGGAAGCTGTTAAGTCACTATTTTATTTGAGAAGTTGTTACAGTCCAGTGAAGTTCCCACAAACTGAAAAAGAGGAAACATTACCATACCAGTGTTGTTCAACAACTTTGCCAGTGACATGAGCAGTGGGATTAAAAGAATGGTCAGCAAATTCACTGATGACACCAAGCCATGAGGTGATGTCAACAGCTGGAAGGAAGGGGTGCTATCAGAGGGACTACAGACTAGAGAGTTGGAGTTGTGATAGCCTCATGAAGTTCAACAAGGCCAAGTGCATGGTTCTTCACCTGGGTCATGGCAATCCCAATCTCAAATCAAGGTGGATGGAGAATGAATTTAGAACAGCCTTGTAGGATAGGACTCGGAGTGTTGGTGGGCTAGAAGCTGAATGTGAGCCAACAATGTGCACTTGCAGAAAACCCAGAAAGACAACTGTATTCTGGCTGCATCAAAAGGAGCACAGCCAGCAAGTCAAGGAAGGTGATTCTGTCCTTTTAAACTGCTCTCGTGATTATCCCACTTGGAGTACTGCTACCACCTCTGGGGTTCTTTGCACAGGAAAGAGATGGACTTCTTGGAGTGAGTCCAGAGGAGGGCTGTGAAGATGATTAGAGGGATATAGAAACTTTCTTATGAGGAAAGCCTGAGACAGATGTGATTGTTCCTCCTGGAGAAGAGAAGGACCTCGAGTTGCCATATAGCATCTTCCAGTACCTGAAGGGAGCCTGCAGGAAAGATGGAGAGGGACTTTTGCCTAGCACTTGTAGTGGACAAGAGGAAATGGCTTTAAATTAAAAGATGATTGGTTTAGATTAGATATTAGAAAGAAATTCTTCACTCTGAGGGTGATCAGATAGCTGCAGACATTGCCCAGAGAATGTCAATTATTTCAAAATATCTCTGATAGCTTTAAGTTTTCAGAATTCTTCAACAAGCTATTGATTCCTCTATAAAAATTAATTATAATTGTAATTATAAAAAGTCATAAATAAGCAGCTATATTTGTAATTTTGTCAATAAAATTCAATATACTTTGATTTAATTTTGAAATTGGAATTAACTTTTTTATAATTGGCATATACTGTAAGTTTCAGTACAACATAATTTGATAGAACATTATTTCATTACATTTTTAATTAAAATATGTTGGTGTAACTTCAAGGAAACTCTTTACCAAATATCTCTCTTCTGGGACAGAGTTTGATAGAGCTGAGCAGTCAAAATTTTTTGATATATTTTCAGCATTGTGGTTCTGATACTTACATCATAGGAATTGTGTTCTTACTTGAGCTGGACTGATGGATTTTTAATTTTTTTTAAACAGGGAAAAGGGTCCTTTGTTTGCCAAAATTGGATGGCTAGGATCTTTACCCAAGCAAAATAACTGAGAAAAAAGTTATGCTAAATAACCTATTGAACTCTGCTACATTGCTGAAGAAAGTAATCTGTGGATTGGTCTGTTGAGAGTACCTGCCAAATGGAAGTGGCAGGATTAGATACAGTGTATTCCTACTCAGAGTAATCATTTATTTTCCCTCAATTTCTTTAAATGAGATTTTGCAGAATGCCTGTCACCGCAATATCTTAACAATGGAAGATCAAGCTGATTTCTTGCTGCAGCCCAGTCAGTCTCTACTCTGCACGGTTCTGTGCTTTGTCCTGATAAGGAAACAAACATCCTCTGTGAAATTCACACAGGGAACTAAGAAATGTATGAACAGCTATCTCTAAGTGTGTTTCTGGTATTCTATTGGTGTGCATTCCTAATTTCAGAAATCTGTTTGTGGTGTTCTTTTTTCCCCAAAAGTAGAAATAGTGATGCACTGGTGGAAATAGGTAACACCAGGGGTAACTGAGGGGCAACTGAGGTTGTTGGCCATTTCTATGGAATGTTCTAATAACTTCTAAGTTAACATTTTCATTTATTCATTATAAAGAGAGAGAGAAGAAAGGTTCTCTGAGAAGACTTGGTTCTCTGAGAGGCCATAGGAAATATTTATGGGGTCTGGAAAAGACAAATAGTCTCATATTTCTATGGACACCAAAAAATAATACAGAAACATGTGTGGTAATATTTGCCCATCAGATTTTAGTTTAAAATTCACTATCAGGAATTACAAACCCTGTGACCCTGAACAGTCTATGGAGACAATTAGTGTATGCTTACACTGATGTGCTTGGTATGATCTCAGGTACCTTCCCCAAAAGCATGGGTTATGAGCTTCACTTGTGGAGTTTTATCTTTTTTTTTTTTTGTCCATCCAATACTTTTTATTTTAGTGGAAATAGAAATATCTCAAGCTAAAATAATTACAAACTTCTAGAAACTGAATATATACTCTGAAAAGCAAAAATATGTTTTCAGGATCAGAAATGAACTACTGATTTTTATTTTTTTTTTCACTTCACCAAATACACCACCTACATTATAAATGTTCTTGCTACAGGTGCGCAGCAGATGAAAACAAGCTGATTGTAGAGTGTGGCACTTCTGTTTTTCTAATTCATCCAGCCAGTGCTGCTCATGTTGCATATTTATTGGAAAATTATGCAGGTTTCTACTGCTACAGATTAGCTACAGAAGCATTTAGGGGTGAAATGTACCTCTAATTACCCTTCTTCAGTCTTTGGAATTCACTGGTTTAGCTTTATTGAACAGTGAACAGAATCTGGCCCAGTCTCATTATACTTGGCATGAGTGAGGCAAAATTATGAAAAATTTACACTTAAAGCTAAAAGTATTATTCACATTCACCTTCTGTTTCAACAGTTTGTGGCTGAATCTTTTAGCTGATAAGTTAAAGCAGAGAGGTAAAATTCTCACCTCACTGAAGAAAATGGCAAACAGCATATTGAATGAAACTGGGCAGAGGTTGCACCTCAACATTTAACTGTATTGCTGAACTAATAGTTTTTCTTTATTAAGAAAGACAAGAAACAAGTTTTGTAAGCCAGGGATCTGATCAAAAAGTTTCCAGTATTGGGTGTCATGAATCTGAGCACAAACTGGGATTTTTAAACACCTAAAATTGTTTCCTTATAAAAGGTCAGCATATCTTAAATGATTAGTTAAATATTTTAATTTATTCCTCAGAACAATAATAAAGCCTCAGAAGTCCTTTTATTTCTATATAGTGTAATTGGAACTGCATTAATCAAACTAAGATAACCAGATCAAAATTAAAATAGAAATACATAAAGAAAAGGAAAAGAATCAAGAAGGGTCTGAGACCATTTTTTCTGCCCTTTAAGGTCTTTGTGGGAGAATGGGATAATTCGCCTATCATTCTGAATTTTCAAATCAGTGGTGATGGAATGAACCATAGATTGATGATCATGTCTTTGAGCAGAACACTTTATATTTAATTCTTTCATTAGTTTGTTCTAGCTAATTATGTGTGAGGAGTTTTAGCTTTTGCTTTCAAAGACTTGTCACTGTGTGGGATGACATTAATGGGGAATAGAAAAGTTATTTTTAATTTCTCCCAGCACTGAACACTCCTTTGGGCATAGCTGGGATCCACGATAATCTGATTCTCATTGCGCATGACTGTGAACTCACAGGGAACTGAAAGATCATCCTACAATCAACCCTACTGGTGGTTTGCATATTTGCACAAGCTTTCAAGATAATTATTTTATTTTAAAAATTAAGGTAATAATAAATTTCTGGCAATTTCAATGTGTTTGTCATCTGTGATTTTTCACATTGATGATTTGTAGGCAGCAAAGCAGTAGAGTCATCCTGGAATATTCTCTACAGTAGATTTTTATACTTTTCCTAATTTGCTATGTTTTCAAATTTTCCTTTCTGTGAGGTACTTTAGGGAATAGGCAGTAAAGCAGGAGTGCAAATGAATCACTCTACTAACAAAGCCATATATTGGCCTTTTGTTGACTGGTAATATACTTTAATACAGCTCCCTCATGTTTAGAAGCAAGGATGAAGTATACTATTGCTACTGCAGATAATAGTTATCAATAATAAAATGTATTATTAATATAATTGTTATTATTATATGCAATTCAAGATTGTTTTGTACTGATGTTGCATGTAGTTCACTTCATTTATGATATATTGTGAAAAAAAATGGTAGTTCAGCACATAATGGACTTTGAGACATCAGATTAACAGCAGAGTTCTCCTGAAGCGTTATATGTACAGCAGACGTTTATTTCAATGCAGTCAATTCATGAGAAGGCTAAAACTTCCATACAGTAAAACTGCACAGAGAAGACTCTGCTTTTTACAGTTAGATGAAATTTCTAAATTGTCAGAAGGCATGCAAGTACCCATTCATTCAACTACAAAGACATTCTTCCTATATAAGCATTCTCTGTCTAAAGATATTTCATTCTACTGTGACAAAGTGGTTAAAACAAGTGGGACAACAATAATTGAAACGACCTGGAGCCTGGTAGGTAAGGCAGTCTCCAGAAAGAGAGTAAATGCAGATTTCAGCTCCTTTGAACACAAAAAGGGTTGTTCTTAATTTATAGGGAAAAAAACCAAAAATCCAAGGCCACAGCACCACTGTGTTTCATCTTATTTAGAGCCCTACTGGTAGCTTCAAAGATAGTGGACAAATTAGTGATCAGACAATTCCCCACCGGGGTAGCTTTTAGAAGTTTTTTATGAAGAACACAGAAAGTCTGAATTATCTTGTTGACAGGAGAGACCAATGAAGGACTTTAGATGGATTACAGATACTGAAAAGACCCTATTAATGATTTTAATGATGTAAATCACACACAGAAGAAGTAATCAGATCATAAAGATATGTCATATATGCCCTATTCACCATCTTCCTTCAAGTCAGTATTTTTGATAAGTCTTTCAACTGTAGACGGGAACTTCTTTGTTCTAACCTGGAGCATCTTGTTGATGACATGCTCCTGCAAACTCTTATTCTGTTATGCTGCAAACTGCTAGCTGTGTGCTGAACCGACAGAGATACTCTCATCTAAACCTATATCATTGCGTCTTCCCTAATCTTAGCAAAGCTAAAAGAAAATTTGATTGTTCCATACAAAACTATTTTATGAAAACATAATTTTTAAAGTTCTTTATACACACTACTTTGTGTAAGGATAATATTTGCAGTAAGACAGTAGCAGGGAAAGAAGGAGACTAAACACAGTAGTTGAGAAATAAATTATCAAATATTAAAAGCTCTTTCAAAGAGAGATTTTTCCACTTGAATATGAGGCTGAAAAGACTCTGGGACTCTTATAGGTTCGGTACAGGATAGGTTCTCACCGAATTTTGGAGACATGAGACGTAAAACAAATTGAAATGCTCTTTGCCCAGGAGCTGGTATTAAAGGTTATTTAAGTTTGATTTCATTTGCTCCCCTGGGACTTTGTTTTTGGTTTCCTTAGTCAGTATTTGTTTCATTTTAATTGCAAGGCAAACACTACTGTTGTAGTACATGCAACGCAATGGGGAACTCTGCAGTCTGAAAATACAGCTCTGTGGTTTATTGACAGTGGTGTCTGCGGGCACAGCAGGGATCAGCAGCTCCCTGGGGCTGGGCACCAGCAGCACTGGAGGGTTCTCTAGGAGGGGACTGATGGCAGAGCCTGGCAGACTGGGCCCATCTCTCTGCCCCAGACTGGAGCAGGGCAGCCCAGGGCACCCAGGCAGCCCAATCTCAACTCAGGTGTGGGAAAGCCTCTGTGACAGAGCCTTGTCCAGGAGTAGCTGCTGGAGGCTTGGGCCAGGGGTGCTCTGTCCCTGAGCCCTGGTAGCCCAGCCCCTGGAGGGGAGTGCCCTTTGCAAGACATGTCCTTATGGGCTGAAATGAGAAGGTGCTTTAATTGCCAATGTAGACTTGATTACTGGAGGAACGAAATCAACTCATATTCCTGAAATGAAGTGATAAATATGACAGCATCATCTTACCTTGGTTTTTGGTTAGTTTACCAAAACCTACCTTGGTTACCTTGGTTAGTTGGCTGGTTTTGTTGTGTTTAAATGAAATTTATACCTGCAAGATACAGATACAATCCTGTGCTGTTTACCACTGCATTCAGCATCATTAAATTATGGATTGATCTGCACCCTGATTGATAGTCCTCTGGTCAGTGTATTTTTTTACATTAATTTCACAGTAAAACCTCTACTTACAGTGCTTTTGTTGTTTTACCAATACATTAGTCATTTCCTTAGATTTCCTTTGGCGCAGTGGAACTTCCATCACTGCCAGTTTTTATCCCGCTAGCAAAAAGCTGCTTGAAAATTTTTATATAACACAGCCCTGGTCTTGACAGGAGGGTGGGGTACGTGACCTACCAAGTCTCCTGGTGTTCCACTTTCACAGATTGCTCTGGTTCTGAAGGCAAAGCAAGGGCATGCACAGATTTGTGTCCAGATAGTGATAGACAAAGGTAGCAAATATATAGGTTTAGTGAATTCCTCAGCTCCTATTCCTATTTATAGGAATAAACATACATTAGTGTTTCTTTATTCTGGTTTACAACCTTTCAAGGAAAACCAAACTAGCCACATATTGAATACGGCAAACTTTCAGTTGAAGTCAGTTAAGTAGATAGAGTTTACACCAGCTGGGAATGTGCCTCAGCATGTTTCAACATTTGACAGAAAAAGCAGTAAGAACTACAAGACTTTATATATGCTGATATGCTTACCCTCTCAAATATTTACATTTTGGGCAAGTAAATTAATTGCCTGGAAAAGACCACTCAAAACACACACAGCAGGTGCTTCTTCAACTTAGTTTACATTGATTGGTTTCGTTGCTGCTTCAAGACTCAGCAACACACAATATTTTATAATTAACCTGTCTTGTCACAATGGGTACTAAGTGAATCTTATTTATGCAGAATGCCAGTGACTGCTGATGTATGTGGGTCTGGAGCTGAGAAAAAGGGCTAGGACAGACCTGAGTGTCTGTTTCAGATCCCATGCTGAAAAACACATTGACTGCGCAGACAAAGCTAGAGGTTTGTGCCTCAGAGTATCCTTCCAATTAAGAAATTGAAGAAGACCAGGGTCAGTGGAAAAAAGGAGACAGCTGTTGATTCAACTGCAGTCAGCCCATTTAGATGTAGATATGAAGTTAGCACACAGATATAATTAAACTAGTTATAATGTAGTTTACTGACAAAACAGGGCTTACAGATACCTGCTTGAGATGATAGTTGTAAATTCATTACTAATTTGTAATTTACATAATGCCAAGAAATGTGTCTAGTTGCTTTGTCTTTGGCTTTCTGATATGTTTGTTTTTCTCTGATGGTGAGGAGGTGCTGCAAATTTGAATCCTACTATACTCACTGGTTAAATATTATGATGCAGCATGACTCATTATGTGGGTATCCGCACCTATGATTGGGCTTTAGACGTTCATCCTGCTTCTACATTCCCTTTCACTAAAAATAAAAAGCAATCAACAAAGTCAAATGACAACTAAAGCAGCACAGGCAAACTAATTATGTGAAGTGACGTTTTATTTCTAAAAACATAGAACTGAATTAATATATAATAATTATATAATAATATATAATTAATATTATAGGTGCTTGAGACATCATCTAACACAGAGATCCATTTTAAGAATATTTTTAGCCATGTGCTTTCCTTACTGTGTGTTTCTCTTTACTGCCTCACTGAGATACAGATGCGTAGCTGAAATGCAGATGTGTCGGATTGGTTTACTGGAAACAGACATGCTCTTTATTGGAGGTCTTGGTCTTGAATGAATGTTTAATTTTTTTTTATTTCTCAAAACAGTGAATGATAAGGTTCCTGCTTCAGGGTATCCAAAGGTGTGTGTAGTGAAGTTTATGACTTTTTTTAACTGATCACCTCAATTATTACTACTCTAATATTTCCTATAGTGGGAAAGGGAGATGCTTCATCAAAATTTCAGCTTACATTTTATCAGCACTCCTAAGTTTTTCTGAATTCTTCAGCTGCCAAAGATTATACTCCAATATACATCTAAATGAAAAGTTTTTGTTAATACTTGTGTTCAAGGTCTTTGCACAACAGATTGCATTTGAGCCTTTCAGATGTATCAACCACATCGAGAGAATGGAATGATCCTCCAGGAGGGTGTCATACAAGTTAAAAGAATATTTGTGTGGTTGAGAACCACAGCCAGTTCTGAGAGGGTAATTATTTCCATAGTGTATCTGCTAAGGATTGTTAATGCCCTTTTGATGGTGAAAACATAAGACACAGACTGAATTACCAAAGGAGCAGTAGATTAATGAAATGGTTTGATTGTTTTCACTCAATGTAGGAAAAGTTTGGGAAGAACCAAAGACAAAAAATACTGAAAATCATGTTTGCAGAAGACAGTGTTCAAGACAGCTTAAATATATGGAAAGAGAAAGAATAAAAATGTCTCTACACTTTTTGTTCTTTCTTATTTATCTTGTGGGTAGATATCCAAAAGTTTGCAGCAACAGATGTTATTTTAAAGTTTTTGGGAGGAGACATGGGGAGACACAACTGGATTACTAAATTGGTAATAGGAAGCTGAAAAAGGCAGGTCAGCTAACTGATGATTATGGATGATTGTGTTTCAAAACAATAAAAGGAAAATAAGTAAAAAGAAATTTCTCTCTCTTTGTTTTTCCATCACCCTGACAGTAAGCTTCATATGAAGAGAAACTTGTTCCTGTACTCTCAACCAGACATAAACAAACAACTATTGCATAGTTACAAGGTACGAAGGAAGACAGGAAGGCAGAAGGAAGGAAAGAAATGCAAGTGGACGTCTGGCACTCTGCCAGAACAGGAGGGATATTGACAAATTGTGAAAGAGTCATAGAGTAGCAGTAAAGTGGTTAAGGGCCTGGAAAATATAATACATGAGGAAAGAGTGAAAGATGTGACTTTTTTTAGCTTGGAGATGAGAAGGATGTGGGGATCTTGTGGTTTAATCATTGTATTGGTGAGCTATAGAAAAGTATCTTTCTAGAGTAAAAAGCCATAGCCAGGAGGCTGAAGCCATAAATCGTAAAAAAGGAAAATCCAGCTAGAAAATCCATCCATTCAATCCATATGCTGAAATAGTGCTCATGATGAGAGTGGTATACTGCACTAAGTTTGCAAAACAGACTCTGAAAACTCTTGTCTAGAGGTTTGCAAAACTGTTCTGGATAAAACCTGAAGGAAGCTGATCTAACATTCAACAGACTCTGCTTTGAGGAAGGGGTTAAATAAGACAATCTCCACAGAGATATTTTCAAAAAAATTATACTGTGATTCAACTATTTTCTGTGTTCTTGAACCTGTTGTAACTTGGGCAACTTTTCAGCTAAATTATTTTTTTATAGTTTTACTGGTTTTGGCTGGCATGAGGTTAATTTTCTTGACAGTAGCTCATAGGGTGCTGTTTGGCATTTGTGACCTAAACAGTGATGATAAGACAGGAATATTTTCATTGTGCTAAACAGTGCTCACACAGTTTCAAGAACTCTTCCAGCAGTGATTAGACAACAGAAGTACACAAAAATTTGGGAGGAGGCACAGTGGGGACAGCTGATCCTAAGTGCCCCAAGGGACATTTCAGACCGTGTGGCACCATGGACAGCAATAAAACCTGGTGACAAGAAGTGAGGAGGGGGGACCTTTGGGCTTAGGATGTCTGTCTTCCAGTGATCATTTCCCATGTTGAAGCCCTTTTCCCCCTGACATTGCTGAAGACTTGCCTGATGAGGGGAAGTGGTGAAAGACTTCCTTGTTTTGCTCTGCTTGCATGCACAGCATTTACTTTCCCCATGAAACTGTCTTTATCTCAACCCACAAGTTTTCTCACTTTTACCCTTATGATTCTCTCCCCCTTCCCATTGCAGGCGGGGGGACTGAGCAAGTGGCTGTGTGGGGCTCAGCTGCCTACCGGGTTAGCCCACAATAATGATATATTTATACATGTCAGAAAGAAGGCTATGAAACATGTACCATCCTTTAGTTTTTTGTGTAAAGGAGATCCATGCCTAACACTGACTTTTTATAAAGCTGTCATTCTGAACTAGAACTATTCATAAGTGCCACTGTTTCCCACATGATAGCTTTCATAATAGCAAAACCATCTTCATGGAAGAGTAAAGCACTTGCTAACCACTACATTTAATTAGAATAAAATGTAATGTATTCATGTATTTTAATTCCAGAAATACAATCCTTTTAGGAAAGACTATTCGAATTATAGAATATATAGTAACCAAGAGTCCACAATATTTTAACAACTATTTTGCCTATTTCATTTTGATAAACAGGTTGAACAACTTTGATTCAAAATAGTTTAATTATTCTGAAGCACTTCTGAAAACAGAACAAGTGTAGTTTAAGTCCTTTGCAGGTTGAACTGGCACTGCTGGAAGCTATTGTAATTAGTAAATTTGCAAAAAGCATTGTTAAAGTTATTTTCCTCAGCTTCAATATACTACAGTTTATTAGTAAGCCTATTATTTATGCACTCCCGTGGGCCATTTAACATTTGCTTTAGTTAATGAGAATCTTCATCTTAATTAACAATACTAAAAGACTTTTTTCCTTCTCTCCCCCACAAAATGAATAAGGCCTTAGAAATATATCCCAGAATAATATAATTTTGGAGTTATTAAAAGCAAAGCCTTTCCATTGCTCATTTTTTATTATCATCAAAGCTCCTTGAAAGACACTTAGTGAAATTTTGTATATCGTGCATATCTTAATTAAAAACATGAGCTAATATTAAAAGACACTGAATGATTCAAAGTCCATGTGCAGGTCTTGTATGAATGATAATGAATTTTTAAGATTTATAGAAATTCAGAATGTTATTGCACAATATTAAGGTCAAAGTTGTAGAAGAAGCAGTTTCAGATCACCTCTGTGTTCCTATCAGGGAGTGTGCCTGCTGTAGTATTCATGATCATAGCCCTTTAGTTCAGTTCAATCGAACCATGTCCTCTGAACAAGATTCTAGTGAAGTGAAAACAAAGTTCAGCCTGCCAGCCAGAAGAACATGGTAACCTTTTGCCCCAAATCAGATCAACCAGAAATCTATTAAATGTATAGAGTCACTTTTATTTAGAGAGAACTAAATTACTTTGGCTGTGTGGTGGTACAGAAGAGACAAGTCTTACAAAATGCATCAGGTCCTCTGCTTTATCTGATGGAAAAACAAGGAAAAGCTTTCTCTGGTAAATTTTTTGCCTACTGACTGAACAATGTCAGCTTTTGTCCTTCAGACTATGAGCATGATATCGTGCACAGCATCATGCACAAAGAGTGAAAATGTTGAATTGAGATACTGATATTTAAGTCAGAATATCAGCTTTGAGTTATTTGGCAAAGTCATGAATAAATGAAAACATTTACCACCCTAGCCCTCCTCCCTTCAAAGAATCAAAAAATCATTAAAGTTGGAAAAGACATCAAAGACTTCTGAGTCTAACCTTTTTCTGAGCACCACCTTGTCACCTCTTGAGCACCTCCAGGGATGGTGACTCCACCCCTCCCTGAGCAATCTGTTCCAAAGTCTAACCAATGTTTCAGTGAAGAAATTCTTCCTGATGTCCAATCTGAACTTCCCTGCTGCTGCTTGAGGTCATTTCTCCTTGTCCTCTTGGACAATAGCCAGAGTCCTTTTCTGGCTACTTTTGCTTTAACCCCTATAGTGAGACAAAGCAAAAGGTAAGGCCTGCATAGTGATTCACAGTGATTTTTTTTTTAAATATATTATGCACTTTCCAATACAGGTGTTCTTATATAGACTTCAAAATCTTTTGAACTTTAGGAGAAACTGGTTTCTTACCTTTTGCACTATTTTCAGATTACCTGTATTGTTAGCACACTGGTACAAGAAGAATTTGACCCTTTTGTATTTGCTTCTGCTGGCACTCTGGGCTGTTTACCTGAAGAAAGGTCATGATAGCATGCTAGGGCAACTGAGAAATTCTGTGACCCCAAACAAGAAACTACAATAATGTAGTCTAAAGTCCTGTTCTGTGTTCTCTTGTACAGTGAATTTTGCCTTCTCTGCAAAAATCATCCAAATCCCAGTGAAGTTCTGAGTTTAAAATACTGGAAATATGGTAAAGCTAGTGAATATTTTTATGGCGGTATGATATTATCTTGTAAATTTTTGATACTGAGGATCATTGTCTTCCATCCAGTACTTCTATTTGGCACTATTTTTAAGCATTTGATTGTCTGTTGGGGCTGGAGGGGACAGTTTGTTTGCATGTTTCCTTTGTTGTTTTTCCAAAGTAGCTAGACTGAAATAGAGTGCTAGTGTGTGGGATGGATCTCATATTAAAAGAATGAGATGATAATGAACATTTGAAGAGATAAAGGCAAAACACGAGTTTTCTTACACTTCTATTACTTTTACCCAGATGTCCTTGACACACACTTAGTCTGAGATGGTTTTTGGGTTACACACATGGTGAGCCTACACCAGGGACTGCATCAAGACTTTTCAAGAGATGAATCATGAGGTAAAAGAGGTGTAAGATAAAGTAAAGGTTAGTTCAGATTTTCCTGGTTGGTTGTGTCAGACTTAACAGAGCTGCTGTATAAAGTATGTTGGAGTTGTGACCTTTTGTCCTGTAAAAATATTCCAAATAAGTACATTTTGCATGACAGCTGACATATTGCAGCACTATAGAAGAAATTTTGCTACAACATTTGTTCAGGATTTGGTGTGGGAGGAACATTCAGTTTCTAACTTGGGGAATTATTGTCTGTAGCAGAAAACCTGCATAGCTTTATTGTACAACTTAAAAGGCAAGTAAGGATAAGTGTAAGTGCTTATATTTGTTTTTCATAAGATACATGTTTTTATAAGAAAAAAAAGAGATATGAGGGAGGGGGAAACAAGAATCAGTTAAATAGTTCCTGCATGTAAATTACAGCCATCAATGCTGCTAAACTGCAAAATGAAGCAAACTGTTTAATCTGGCTGTAATTTTGAAGATTAAGGCATTTACAAGAAGTGTTGTGAGAACATTAAATTATAACACAAATTTTTATGTGTACCTTTTAATAGCACAGTAATAAACTACTCTGATCAGAGACACGATCAGGGAATGATGTCAAGGGTGTCTATCACTTTCTTCATATGATATGGCTAACAAGTCATATCATATTTTATTTACTATTTTTATTTGTATGAGTGATATAATGTGACGTCATGGAAAAAAGGTAGTTGAAAACTGAGCCTCTGCCCCTTACAACGACAAAAAGCCATGTAGAAATATAGAAATCACTGGGAATTGTTCAAGTGTGAAAGCTTTTCTCCCAGAATTATTTTGAAGAGAAAAAAATCACGTAATCATTGCCATGAAAATTAAAAGAGAGATTGATGATGATGTTGATGATGATGATGATAATTATAACACAATAGGTACTATTTTGTGATTGGATCAACATCAGACTGCAATGTTTCCTCATTTCTTTGGAGTTAATTTGAGAGGAATTAAATTTTTGGTGATAAAGTGTAAGAGATGCTGGGTAAATTGGTAAATACATGAACATTTACAGGGACAACTTTTAGGGTGAAGTTCCATAGAAATCTATTTCTTTGGTTTTGCAGAAGAATTCTTTTCAAAAAATTTTCCTGCCTTGTAGTGGTGACTTTTAGGTAGTCTGGCAATTTCCATACCAGACTGCTTAGACTGACTTTTCTTTTTTATTTTGTAATGTCTTAACTGCATTACATTTTTTCTTCCTAGAGGCATATGTAGAAAATGTGTAGAAAGAAAGAGAAAAAGACTGCTTCATTATCATAGCCCTATTACTCATTCCCTGTCTTCCTAATGATGGCTGCCTACATCAAAACATTAAGGAACATCAGTTGTAACACTGATTTTTTTTTATTTGGAGTAAAAATTGGAGGTTTTTTTAGTTTCTTTTCTATTTTGTTGCAGATTTTAGGTGTTGTTGTCTTAGGGGGTTTTGCTTATTGGTTTGCTGTTGTCTGGGATTTTTTTCCTCATGATAGTGTTCATGGACAGTGTTGATTGTTCTTCTTCTCATCCCAAAAAGGTGGGCCCATACTCGAAGTTGTGTGCCTGGATGCCAGATGATTGTGTTAGTACTCTGTCTGACTTCCCGAAAATTTTTCTGACCTGTTTGAATCTGCACAGAAGAGTTTCTATCAATCTCTACCTGCTCAGGAAAACAGGTTCTTAAGGAAATGAGAGGGCTATTTTGTTAACTGTTACTTTGTCTAGACTTGTAATAAGAGATCCATCTTGAAATCTAGCTCATATTTTTTAAGTACAAAGTGTGCTATTGGGCGTCAGGATTATTATTGTGGATTTCTATCAAACAGCAGTGCAGTAGAGGATGTCATAACTGTAATGCAAAGCAGAAAAACTGATGATAGCTGTGCATACCAAAAAAAACAAACCAAACCCTCACAGGAACATAAAAAAGACAAATTCACAGTTCATAGTGTTGACAGCTCATTTTTTACAAATTCTGCTTCAAAAAACCATAATAAATATCTAGTTGTTTTTGCCTGTGTGACAAGAAATTGTCGCATCAATATATTCATTTTTATGGGGCTGTACTTGGAGCTTTTTGGTATTTCAATAATTTTTTTCTTTTAAAATCATTGCATAAACACACAAATAAAAATGTTTTTAGGGCCAAGGCTTGTGTTAGGTTTTACAGTGTAACACTCTTCTGTGTGGGTAAGGTATAACTTATTCCCATGAACGTTTGTCTCTTAAAGAAACAGATCTTTATAGACAGTGCAACAGCAACAAGAAGTGAGTATATACAAATTGAAAGGCTAGGCGTATGCAAGCTATGAACACAAACTCTCCTAATGTTCACATCCCCGCAGGAACTCTTTACACAGTTAAAACTGTATGTCTAACCTTCACAGGTCAGGAAATGTCTCATTTGTTTAAAAGATTGTTAATTCAAAAGGAAAAGAAAGATCTTCACATTTGAGATTACTTGACTTCAACTCCCAGAATTTAAGTTTTTAATACTTTCTCTGATAGTAGTAGAACTACAGAGAAGTACAGCATCCTGTACTTCTGTTCTTGTAAAAAACTATTTACATACAGATATCAAACAATCTTTTCTTTAATAAAATAAACATATCAATATCTCAGAGTACTCCTTACCAAGGATCATATTTTCTGTTGATTAGTTACAATACATGGCTCTTTTTTTTTTCTACAAGCTCTATTTCTTTTTTTACCTGATCATATTTTCAAAAACTAAAAATCATTAAACTCTTCAGACTATCTAAGTGTTATTTCACCGGTGACTTTAGAAGCTGTAAAATTCAAGCTCTTTTCCCTCTTCTACTAGTCCTTGCTATTTTTTATATGTGTAACCATATATTTTTTGCATTTCCTGTGTTACTGAGGCATTCAGACCTCATATACTTCAAAGGACAATTGCTTTGTATTTTGGGACATTTCACTTGCCTTTTTTTCCCATAAACAACCCAGACTTTGCTAAATGCATCCTGGAAATCTTGCTCAATGGGAGGTCTTTAGCATTTAGATGTGCTGAAAAGAAACACAAAGCAAGCATGTAGGCAAAGAAAATAGCCTCAAATACCTTGGGAATTTTACAACATTTCTGCCTTGCGATTAATTAATTTATCACTTATCCCAATTTCAGATTTTTTTAAAATATCAAAATTAATGAGAAAAATAGTTTCCCATATCTTCAGAAGTAATAGATTCTCATTTGTCTTTCACTGAAGCATTTGGATTGTGCCATTAAATTTCAAGTTTTTTACATGAAAACCAATGTTGATACAAGCATGCAGACACCTATGAATTTTTGCATTCTCTATACAATTTCCAAAATTGTATATGGATGCTTCCTAGTATAAAAAATTCACAGTTCTCCAGACCTAAAGATTTTTGTCCTAATTTCTGCTGCACAAGTAACTTTGTGATCTACTTTCCACTATAATATCCTAATATATTGCTTATATTTATAATAATAGGAAGCCTGGGAAAGTAGTTTGAGTAGCTTTGTCCTCCAGAAGGGAAATCTCCAGATCAATGACAGTTACACTCACATCTTACCACGGGACTGCAACCCTTAAATCATGAATTGAAATCCTTACAGTTATCAACATGATAAAAAATAGACACCTAATCTTTTCTCAGGTGATGGGATAAAGAGGAAACTGCCTCAAACTCTGAATTACTAATTGAACCTGCTGTGTGTATTCCAACGTATGGACCTTAAACTCTCTCTTAACCTTACTTCTAATTTTCTATTCTTCAGAAAATTCAAATCTAGGGCTTTTTTACTGGTGTTTTATGTAATTTTGATCATATTTTCATCTTCCATAATTATGCTGGTTTTTTTGGGGTTGTGTTTGTTTTTGGTTTTTTGTGGTTTTTTTAAAATGAGTTCTATAATACTGTGTAATATTTAACTATTACTGTGTAATATTTAACACATTTATTTACATGTTATATATAATTATTCTAGTTAATGTTTATTCCCATAGTAAATATTTTTATAAGTCATCTCCTTCAAAATAGGATATAACAATTTATACTATATGCGATTAAAGTCATTTGGAATTAGGAACTTAAACACTTTCTGGAAAAAGAACATATAGACACTCAGAAGGCAAAGGATGTGTATTTACACCCATTAAAATAAAAGGAGAGTTCTCACAGGTAGAAGAGAGATTTAAAAGAATGAGACAATTGCCGGTCATTAAAACTTAAACAAAAACAATCTACTGCCTTTACGAGTAAACAATGGTCCTAATTTATTTCTGGTTGTTTTACTGTTATCTATTTGTGGAAGAAGGAGTATTAAAGATAAACAATTCTGGGTTGTAAATAGTCTCTCTACTTTAGAATTATTTACGAAAATATGATACATTTTTCTAAATTTAATTAATCAAGCTTCTTTTAAAACAGGCAGAAAATATTTTGATGCATAAAACTTTTCTTAGATATAGAACAAATAGGCTTTTCTGTATTATAGTTCTAAAATATGGCTTGATAGTGATTATACTTATTTTTTTTTACAGCAAAGATTTATATTTACAGATGTGGTGCAACAATAGATTGCAAACATATAGTGACAAAAGAGTACATCCCAAGATGGAACAACTTTAAAAGAGTTCTTCATGAATTGTAGAACACTTCTTTGGCTGGGAAAGATATGGCAGGAATTCTGAAAAGGATTTGGAAGAAATCACTTCACCAGTATCCAGTGTTCATAGCTTTTTAAAATCATTATAAACTAAAATGCAGCAGCATATATTTTTGAAAACTTAGCATTAACTAAGCAATATATTTTGGGGTTTTTTTTGGTGTGGGGGTTTGGTTGGTTTGTTGGTTGGTTGGGTTGCTTTAGTTTGTTGTTTTGCTTTTTCCCTTGGGCCTCGACTTCAGATGAATTGAAGTTTATGGGAGAATCCTCTGGTAAATATAGGTGACGTGCAAATAATATAATCTTTAATTTTAGAGCTTACATATTTAATTTTACAATTTTGCAAATGAAAATTCACTGCTTAGGCAATCTTAACTCAGATGAAAATCCATTTTTTTAAATGTATATTTCAACTACATTTTAATACAAAATCTTTGATAGACTTAAGTGAGAAATAAAGTTCTAACACTATGGATCTGGCCCTGAAATTGCTGAGAAAAGGACACAAATTGCATTAACTTATAATGAGAGTAGAATTTGTTCAATATTACTTGTAGGCACTCATTATCTTGCAAGATCAACAATATATAAATACAACATAATTAAACCTTTAAATTGACACTAGATATCCAAATCTTATAAAATTTGAAATGTGATGAAAACTTTTGTTGCTTTGAAACAAAGTAAAAGATAAGATTTGGGATCTGAGTTCACTTTAAAAGAGCAGATTAATTGTCCTTATTCATGGCAAGCTCTAAGAAGCATTTCTCAAAGGAGGTGTTACTTTCCTTGGAGAGTTTTTACATCTGATCTCAGTTCTGCTAAAGAGATTCTAAATTTAATAATAATGTTAAACTAAATGAAATATGGATTCTTTTAAATGATTTAAGCTTGCTGCAATTATACAAATTTAATAAGTTTAGTATATAATACCACTGGATAACATAGGAGAATAGAATTATAGATTAAATGTCTTTTTAGTCAGGAAAATTGGCAAGGACAGTTTTCTACTCATGCGGTGTAACTTTTCATTTAGCCTCTACTAAAATTCTATTCTTCTAAGAGACTATGCATTTAAAAAAATATACATTTTATCTCTAAAGTTAATTAATATTTTTTATTTCTATATATATAATCTGAAATATGGATTTATCTTTTAAGTATATTTCTACATTGGCTAGCTTACTGAACTTTGAAAAATTTAGTTTTCTTAGTTCCATGTTGGTTCTTCATTTATTTTCAGTATGGTTTAACGAACAAAATGTTTTATATAACACAATTCCCTTTGATTTTCAATATGAAATGACAAGACAGAACAAAATAATTAGGATTCATTCCTTTACATAAGAATATAAAGAGCAGGTACCCCAATATTTACATAATGGGCATTGGATGGACTCAAAGAACATACTTTAAAAATTCCTATTTTCTACAGCCATTGCTATTTTCTTTCTCAGATATACCATAATCATGTTTTCTTGACATGCATTGAATCTTCTGTGTCTGCCTCAAATTGATAACAACCACAGAAACTGCACTTCTGAGAAATTTAGAAGAAATTATCATAGTGAGGAGAAAATTGTGTTGTTACAATAGGAAATTCAAGCAATCTAGGTATTCAGGTATGTTCTCTCCTTTCTGTTGCCTCCTACTTGACTCTACAGAGTATCCTAACTTTATGATTTGTGGTTCCATATGAAGTTACTTCAATATCCTGGTTGTTTCATATATGTGTACACTGTTTTTTTTTTTATTTTCTATCACGGACATCATTGCTCTGAGTTGCTTATTAGAAAGGTTTTTAAGTTAGATTACAAAGGAATCAAAACATAGCAGAATTAACAATTGAATCCCAATAGACCGAAGACTCATTGAGGACTATAATCATGTGCAGATTAATCTTTCTTTCAAAATATTAATTTATATATTATTTAATATCTGATACAACTAATTTTCACTGCTTTTCTCACTGATGTTGCTGGGCCAACAAGAGATGAGAAAGTTCGGGCCTTTCAGAAGTGTTTCGTTTATTAATATTACAGCATATGGCCAACCCAAAGTTTCTGAAGTTTATATGTCACAATTTTTTTAGCAGAAGGATTACTGTTATTCAGGTTGATGGCTTAAAATCAAATGATAGTATGTTTTCTGGTGCAATTGTATAACCTCATTTTGTACAGAATCTGAATTCTGTACCAAAGTTAAAAAAACAGCAAAGAGGTGTCTTTCAACAAACATGTAATTATGGTAGTCTAAAAATTAAATGTACAGGAATTATATGAGAAAGATATACATTGTCTCAGTTAAATCACATCTCTTGCAATGAAATTAAACAGGAGACAAACCAAAGGTAAAACTACTTCCATGTTTATTTTCTCATATGAAAGTGCTGTTTCAATTCTATTTACCAGTAAGACGAGAGAAATTGAGTTGAAGAAGGAGAATAAAGAAGAAGAAGAAGAAGAGGAAGAAGAAGAGGAAGAAGAAGAAGAAGAAGAAGAAGAAGAAGAAGAAGAAGAAGAAGAAGAAGAAGAAGAAGAAGAAGAAGAAGAAGAAGAAGAAGAAGAAGAAGAAGAAGAAGAAGAAGAAGAAGAAGAAGAAGAAGAAGAAGAAGAAGAAGAAGAAGAAGAAGAAGAAGAAGAAGGGAAATAGCAAGTACAGACTTTTTAAACAGTGAGTTATTTTTCTAATCCAGTAATGAGCTTCTATATGGCAACATTTATTACCTTATGCAACACCATATGTTGCATGTAAAGCAAGCTACTTTCTACCATCTCTCACACTGAAAGTGAAGAAAAGTTCTGTCGAATCAACAGATCTCAGAGCTGTGACAAACTCCCTGTCTATGTGGGAATGTGTTGGCTGCCCAAATGAATGATTTGAGTAGAATTTTAAAATCATTTTATAAACTTTTAAAATAATAAAGTTAGAATAACACACAGGGAGGGGTGTTGTTCCTTTTCCAAGCAGATCTGTATTTGACATCTTTGTCTGGAAGATGTATTACTCATCCATCATAGAGTATTGTCATACTGATGATTTATTAGTGTAATACATTATCAGAGCATCATCATGCCTGTGATGTATTGCCAGCTAGCACAGAACTAGATGGTGAGAGTTGGTTGTAAAGACTTAGCACCATTTATGGTACTAAAAAAAAAGAAAATTAAACACTTTATTTTAGGACTTGCACACTAAAGGAAATCTGTGAAAAGGTGATGGTTATTTTAAAATTTGATTTGTGGTAATGCACATCCTGAATTTTAGGGATATGAATTCAAGAAGGAAAATCAAGCAAGTGTTTGTGGTCAGGCAGAAGAGCTACTTTCCTGAAGATATTGCTTTGTGGCTTGTCAGGGGTAGTGGTCATAAAATGTATCATTAAAACTTAATATTTTAAAAACCTGCAAAATATAACATAGAAGTAACTACTGGCATTTCATTATAGAGTCAACTTCTAGTATGGCAACAACATGAAAGCTTACTGTGGCATACAAAAACCAAGAAAAAAGTTGTGGGAATAGTTTTAGCAAATCTGATTTTTCATGAACTAGGTGTAAATGTTTAGTCCTTGCACAAACTATTTGTCAGATCTTTCAAAATCAGGAATAATTTCATTCCTCTAGGACCAAAGCCTTAACAGAAACCCATATCTAGCAATCACTATATTTCTTTACTGAAAAATTTTTAAGATGCTCCTTTTGGTATGATTTTTTTCTTCCTTCTAAACTAAAGGAAAAAGAGTGAGTTGATGAAATAGAGGGGAAAAAAGCCCCCAAAACAACAACACTGAGTTAGGACAAAATGTAGAACTTAACCTGAAAAAATTATAGCTGGATATAAACTACATTACTGTGACCAAATATACGCACCAAAGCTGATAAAGCTCTTCTTAAGGCTATTCTTTACTTACTTATTGGTGAAAGTTTTGAGAGCTTTTTCCTTTCCATTTAATTAAAAAAGGTTTTTAATAATTCTCAAGAGAATTGATTAAATAAAGACAAGAAAGTCCTTCCCAACAGCATTTCTAATTGATGTATTTTTACCATAGACTAATATGAAAGATTTCCTGTTGAAAGAGCAGAGAGAGAAAGAAAAGAAGCAAAATAAAGAAGGTGTCCGAACAACTGGAAAGTTGCATTCCTATATTAAAGCATCATTTTGAATAGTGCTCTCTCTATATAAAAATGGTTAACAGAAAGGGATGGTAAAGTAGAAAATCTGATCTGTGGAAAGTAATAAGGAAAATAAAAGAAGTTGGAAGAGTAAAAAAGGACAAAATAAACTTTAAAAAATTAAGTATTTTCCACCTTTTTCAATATAAAACCGTTTGTCAAAAGAAACCATGGAGACCAGAGCTGCAAAACATCAATGATTAGTTCCCTAAAAATAAAAAAAATCCAGTTTATGTTACTAATGTCATAAATCTATTACCTTGCTCTCCACTGACATTTCTCCTCTCATAAATTTATTGAATTCATATCCACAGGGTCTGTTAGAACCCATGTATAATATATACCATAAAGTTTTGTCAAAAGATTCTCTGATCTTGATTTCGGTTCATTTAGTTTTGCTTGTCTTTCTGCTGTCCTTTAGGTGGTATATTCTGTCAGCATGGGATGTTTATCTATGCTATGCTTACAGCAGTGCAGCATGATCTTTCACTGATGCTTGAAGGAACTTTTGCAGCAGCAGGCATGAAAGGTTGGCTTGGGTAAACTGAAAATACGTGGTGTGAAATTACCATTTTATTATTACCTTGAGGTCCCAGATTAAAAAAAAAAAAAAAAGGCTTAAGTGCAAAGATTACAAATGCACAGAATGTGGCTTTTTGCTGGGAGGTTGTACTCTATATAGAAAAGCATATTTTTCAACATACACTTCACCATGCATGCATATTGCAATGTATGCAAAAGAGTAAAATTAATGCAAATATATGCAGTTGAAGACAGAGCACATTTTGAAGCTGGCACTGCACCCTTTGTCAATGTCAGTTTTGTGACAACCTTTGATAGTGTATAGGGATTTCTTTAGTCACTTAGAGGTCAAGATAAACTGTTCCTCTCTTTCAAAACTTACCTTGTGATTGATGGCACTTCAGTGAAAACTGAGCATTAAAAAGACCATGTCTTATATTCCATTCTTAGGGAACAATAGGTTCCATAAGGACTTGATAAACTAAAAGTGCAACAGTATTAAAATTAACCTAGATGTTATTGAGAAAATGAAACAGTGTCTGGTATTTCAGTACCTGTCTTAATTTCTCATTTCATATGACTGACCCTGTCAGTCATATGTTGGAAAAGAATCTGAAACAGTTTCACAATAAACTTGGAATACCAGAAAATTCATGCTTACTTAAAAGCATTCTCTATCAACTCTTTTAGGAAATAAATTGTATGCATAAATACAATAAAAATAATTTCTCTCTTCAAAGAGACTGCATTCTTCTTAATTTCTTGCTAGCTGACCCCAGCATAAACAACTAAGAGTCTGTGCTCACTGAAATGAGTTAGAAACATAACAAGAATATATGTATAGTATAGTATAGTATAGTATAGTATAGTATAGTATAGTATAGTATAGTATAGTATAGTATAGTATAGCATAGCATAGCATAGCATAGTAAGATATTTTGGACCATATTTGCCATTAGTTCTTAACATAAACCAGAAACAACTAGGCCATGTTCTCGAAAACACTCTTTATGAGAGAGGTTCTGTAAGTACATCCAAAAATTTTTTTAAAAATCATGTTCATATAGCAACTAAGACATATAATTAAGATTTTGGGCAGTATAAATGTGTTTGGTGTTAAATATTCCTAAAGAAGGTATACATAACAGCCCAAACCCTAATTTACACTGAAGACCTGCCTATACAACCAGCTCACATGTGTCAGCCTGAGACACAGTTGTAGCTTTGAATTGTTAGGAGTCCAGGACTAGTAAGCAATAACTGTTATTTCCAAAATTTCATGATCATACCAAATTTTTAGGTCTGTAAAAGGCAGATAGAAAATTGTTAGCTTTTCAAAACAGAAATGAGCAAGTGATATTAAATTGAAAAGATGATTGGAACTACTTGGTGTTTTATAAAGCATTTATTTTTATTCCTACAGACCTAAAATATTTGAAAAAACCCTCACCCTAAATTAGTGTAAGCATTTATAGGGTAACCTTGAAAATATATTTTTGCCCATTACTGCTACGATCTCTTTCCATTTGGCAGGATTGCTCCTCATCTACTTGAACATGAGAAAAACTAGAGCATTAAAAAATAATTAATGACTTTATTGAATTATAATTGTAAGGCATTCTTGTTAAGTAAGAAAAGACTCAAATATTTCTGAAAGGAAAGAAATAAAAGTCATGCTGGCATGCTGGTAAGCTAAAGTTGGGAGGAATTAGAAATTTTAGAGTAATTTGAAAAACACCATTAAAGTTACTACTCTCAGAATGAAATGAATAATCACAAATGCTTGAGAGTCAAGTATACATCAATACTGAACCCTTTGAATCCTATTTCTACTTTTTAAAAGAAAAAGTGTCCTGGATGTTCTTTTTCTGATTTTTTTTTTCTTTTTTACAACCTGACTTTTTTTCTGAGGACAAGTCATACAAAGACACCGCATGAATAAAAGATATGGCACATTTTTTTCCATTCAGAACTGAATTTAAATTAATTTTTAGAACTGGAAATTGAATAAATTTTTTGTAACTCATAGACTGTAGTTACAAGGGAAACCATTAGGAGCAACAAATATGGAATTTCTTTCTGCCACCATTTAATTATTCTTTGGAAAAGTCCATCTTAATAACAATAAGAAGATACTGCCAAATAATAAGAAAATGAAGTGTTCCAAATAAAGGTTTGCATTTGATGTTTCTAAGTTTGAAATTTCTTTTCTTAGCAACTGCATCTGAGAAAGGACTAAGATGTTCTGAGCACAACACCAGAAAGTCAGAAGCTCACATTGTTTCTTCTTAGAGAGCTGTCATAAACTATGTAACCTTAAGAAAATAAGTTCTGGAAGAATAATCACTGCTGAAATATTCAGTTGCCTGAAACTTTTAAAATACATTGAAAATAGCTATTAACTGTGGTGTCACTGTGATAGTTCACCCATGTGGGACAAAGTTCTCCATCCCAGAGGTGTCAAAGTGAAGGATGTAGAGAAACAATTCTTTGGTATGATTAGACAGATTAGACACTGAAAGTGGGTTAAAAATAATTCCTCTGTTATACTACTGGACTCAAGCCACAAGAATTTCATTCTTAAGTAAGAAGTTTAAGTATGATATACAGGAATCTACATAGTTGCCTACTTGATTGCCTTCACTCACAGTTCTGTTCTTCCACAATCCATTATCCTCATCCACTCTTCCTCTGAAAGACAACAGGTTGTTGATCTGTTTGGTTTTTTTTTGCTAGCTGCACATGAATTGCCAAAATTGATGTCACATATTGTAAGACACAAAAATTGTTGCTTATGGCAAATTCCAAGCCTTTAAGGACCAACATAAAGCAGTGGTGTGATTAGACAGAGGTTAAGTCTTCAGAAACAATGTTAATTCTTGGTGAGTATAAGAATATTGTGTTTGGTACAATTATCTAGAAGTAGGTGTTTTGCTGCCTTAAAAAAAAAACTCAAAAAAAAAAAAAGCCCAAAAGCTTTTAAAGGCTTTTGAGCTGCATTTAAATTACTTTATTATGCATCTTTTTCCTCTAATATGAATTATTTTACAGCAACATGTACCAAACAATAACATAAGAATGTCCAGGAAAGTCGTTTGGGACAACAGGGAATACGGAGCTGAGAGAAGTTATATTCACATATGAGAGGTGCCAAAGGAGATCTTTTGCTAAAGGAATGAGTTAACTGACTAATTCCCTTTCTTTAGATATTTTAGGCAGCATACTAATTCTGGAGTTTTGATTACTTCTCTTTGCTTTGCTAGCATATATGTATATTTAGTAACACCACTTGTCTTTTCATGTTCCATTCTCTAAAGAATCTCACTCATGAAAATACAGATTGTACATAAAAAGTAACAAAACTGCAAGTATTTTTTTGGCCATACTATGCAATTATTCTAAGAAAAGTAAGACTGGCTTATTTATTTTATTTTCTTGCCCATTTAAAATATCCTGGAACTTTGCTGTAAAATAAATGGCAGTACTGCTGCAAAATAAAGCATGCAAACTCTTTGATACCAGAATAAGTTTTACTCATTGCCTTTGCTAGGATCAGGAATGCTACTCATGAGAGCTGCAGAGAGATGTTCTTTAGAGCATTTTAAGGAGTGTACTTATACTTAAATTCTCTACCTATCAAGATTAAATTTGCCCCATAGTTTGACTGCATCTCTTGCTGGCATTCAGGTGACATGAGATTAGCTTTTTGTAACTTTTCTACAAAGCATGTGTTAAACCTTCTATATTACAGACTTTCAAAAGTTTCCATATTTTAATAATTTATTCATTCAGACATATCTCTTTGATCTTTGTATTTTAAATAAGTCCATTTCAGTGGAGAAAGGGAGATTCACTTGATCGAAGGTGTAATATATTGTAATCATTATTATATTTATTTTTATAACAGAAGATCTGGATTCCTTAATGGTGAAAATTGTGATCAATGAAAGTGATAGTTAGTAGAAGGTAGAAGAAAAACAAGAGATACTGTAATACTTCAGGTCACATTCTAGAGAGATCTAGAGAAGATGGCTTCAGTAAAAGGAAGCACAAAAGAGAAAATAAATAATGATGACTGGAATGTAGAATATATACACTGCTTAAAACTTCCATTTGCACAAGTGACTAAATCTCAGTTAAAAGACAGATTGCTGAGAGTCCCTTCACATTTCTAAAACATAAACTGAAACTTATATTTTATTTAATCAAAGAAAAAGGGCTGTAATTACAAATTTTATTGTATTTTATTTGATACCAAACATTTTCATTTATCATGTAAAAAAATTCTATGCAGTCCTACCATTCAGCCAGGTTGAACTACTGTCTCATCACAGGCCAGCTGGCGTGGCGCAAAACTCTATCAGCAGTGTGGAATCACAATTTTTTTCATTATCTGCAAATGCAGCTT
This sequence comes from Fringilla coelebs, assembly GCF_963513975.1. NCBI lineage: Eukaryota > Metazoa > Chordata > Aves > Passeriformes > Fringillidae > Fringilla > Fringilla coelebs. Next base: position 80,390,371 of record NC_140028.1, read on the forward strand.
CTTGAACTGGATCGATTCACAATCAGCTGTCTCTTGTTTGCCATACCCTCAACATCACTATTTGTTAATCTGAGTTCAAACTTCACCTCCCAAGATTTCAGGCTTATAACTAAGCTATTTAATATTGTCCATGGAAATTCTAGGACACTACACATTAGTGCACATACCCATAGAAAGTGGGCATGTGCACTGAAGGAACCAAAAGTCGCTTATTTCCTCAAATGCGACAGAGCTGCCCAAATCTATTATCATCCATGACAGTTCTGGCAAGCTCAGCATTAACCACCCTTTATATTTCATTATGAATTATCACTCTAGGGAAGTTCTAATTGGACAGTTGTATGAGTCTGGCTCTTTTCTGCCCAATTAGGAACAAAAAAGTAGCTAAAATCCAGTAAATATTGCTCTATACATGTTTCTTCAATGACACAGCTATGTCCTAATAAAATTTTTAGTTGAGTAATTGTGATTGTTAATTTTCAGTAGTTTAATGGTGCAATTATTATGATGTAGAAAACAGACAGCAAATACAACAATGTGAACCCATAATTCCTATTCCATTCTGCAAACTAGAAATGGCTGAAATGCATTCATTCTTTTTACACACTGAAACATAGGAATTAGAGATGGAGAGAATTTGTCCCAATGTGTTTCCATCCAGTTTTGAAGGTGATACTATCCTCTGTACAGAAACGCAGACAAGATTTATATCTTATTTTAGATTTGCTGAATCTCATATTGAAGGCTTAATTAGAGTTTGTGCTGACCTTCTTCATGAAGAATGGGTTTATCTTTCATGAGCAGTATTAACACCATGAATCCTCACTTTGAATCTGAATTACTCATACATCAGCTAAAAATGTGATACTAAACTGCTTAGTTGACTTACAATGACTGCTTATTTTGAATTTTATAAATCCATTGAATTTGAATTGAAACTCCTTTTTGTTGCAGAAGCTATTAAATCCACTCTTGTCACCAACCTACACCAGCCCACAGCTTCAATGTTCTTACTGAACTGTTTGTAAATGCTTGTAGATGAGAAAGTGACAATTTGAAAAAACACTTACTTTTGAGATTGTTTCAATCTTTGAATGGAATTTCATGTTAAATGTATAATTTCTTCCTCTATACAACTAAGATGACTAGTAAAATAATTTTAAATATTTTGCAGAAAAATGTGGTTAATAAGTGTTTGTATAAGGTTTTTGATTTATGTATAGAAAGAAAATATTATGTCAGAGTTTTTATGGTAATTGAATATGGCCCTAAGGACCTTCCAAGCCATAGTATATGAAAAAATGTTGAAATTTCCTGTGCAAATTATCTAACTGTTTTATTCTTGAGCTAAAGCAGGAAAGATTAGAACATAGGTTCACCTAATGGGTTTCTGTAAAGACAGGATTAATATCACCTAATGGTGGTCAGCTCAAGAGTAGGTCTCTACCCTAAAGCACCAATTGGGATCCTTCTACAGTCAAAGAGAGAACAAACTATGTATATGTCTTGACAATAAAAAACCTTCTTTAGTGGGACAGCCCAAAAGAGACAACGTGAACTACCCTCTAGGATGCTTGTATTCATTTCTCTGACTGTAGAGGTATTTTAGATGATAACATGGATTAGAAATTAAATTGTCAGGAAAGCAAAAGATGACACCTCATCAGGCATAACAGTCTGTTGGTTAGTTCTGGATTTATTTTAGAGAACTTTTTTAAAAGTATTTAATAATGGTAGCCAAAATAACAGGTAAAATAGGTCTGTTGGACAAAAATATCTTTTTCATGTGTTCCTTGACCTTTGACTTACCAAAGAATGTGTTTTCCATCCAATAAAAAAAGAGAATAAGAGTTAATTAATACACTCTGTTATTACAGTGCAGTAAATCAAAGTGAGCACAGCTTAAAAAGATCCTGAAAAACACAAGACTTTAGTGAATTCAATTTTCCAGCATTTTTCATATCTGTAGGATTCATTAATATTATAATTTATTCTTTTTCATCTCTTTTTGTTTTTTTCCCAAGCAACATGAAAATAGATTATACTAGTTCTAATGGAGACATTATGGTCTGATGTGTAGATATTCAATTACAGAGCTTTAAATACACAAATTATGTAAATGCCTATTTAGGGAGTATTTACAAAATACATTATTGACCTAGTAAGCCATAACAGCTCCAGTCTGACAGAGAAATACCTATTTAGATCCTGCTTAAAATGCAAATTATTGGCCCAATAAGGCATTACAGCTTCTTCAGAAGTGCTGCATTCTATCATAGAAATCCGTGGTTTGGGACTTGCTGGCTAAAGACTTTTGTGTGAAAGCTACCTTGGAAACTGTCCTTAAGTACACAAATTTCCCACATGATAGAACATAATGGCTATTTTTCAACGGCTTCTGGCTACAGAATAGTATCAGTTTCTATTAAGTAGCTACTTAGTTGTCAGATCTCAAACAAAAATGTGCAGATGCTATACAATTGCAACATTATCTGCTAATGTACAGCAGCTATTTTTCAAAAACGACTGTTCATCCCTCATGTGGATTTAGAGAACAAATTCTATAATGAAACAACTTTGGTGTTAAGAAATGTTCTGTTGAAAAGTAAGACATGGACCAATACTCCAAAAGGGTAATTATAAATCCTCATTAGGCAGAGCACTCTGCACAGCCTCCAAGAGGAAGTATGCACATGCTTTACAGAAATTACTGAAAATAGACACATTTACATTACATTTAAATGTTTTCCTTTAAATATTAGTAAAACCTGGCCAGGCTACATGGGATTTTTTCTATGTAGCAGCCAACTCCTTGTACTAAAGAGTTTCAATGAAGTCAGAAAATTTTGGAGAAAGCACCAAAGCTTGACTGAGGAGATTGTCAAGAGCTTTTATTCCTAGAGAAAAAAAAAAAAAAGCACACCAGTTGTACACCTTGGTTGAGCATTGACAGTGTACATTTAAAGGAGCATCCCCAAACTGAACAGCGATCTATTACTGGATGAACTTTTTGAACTACTGAAGGAGCTGAAATACCTTCACAATTCTCAGTTTAGGGACTTGGAAATACTAAATACTCAATGTTGAACAGGGATTTGTACTTATAAGTATTTGTATTTGTACAAACTGTATTCTTTTTAACATTATTCTTTTGTGAGTGCATCCGTTGTATTTATTAATTCTGTTGTATTGCTAAGCTGTTTTTTTCTGTTTTAAGCTTAACAGTGGAAAAATGTAAATGCAGTTGCAGAAAGAGGGCAAGAGAATGAGTAAGGAATATACAGTTTGATGTAAAAAAACCTCAAAAACTTATTTCTGAGGGTTTTTTTCAGAACAAGTTAAGACCATTAATCTCATAAAAAAAAGATCTACAAAATCTTACACAACTCGCTTGATAATATAATTTTCAAACAATTTTAAACTCTCTAATATTACTTCTTATTGTTTTTTGTTTACTTCTTTTATTCTAAAAGAGCTAAAAAAATTTTTCACTGTGTCATCATTATATAACCACTTGCTAAAAATTTTATTAATGTACTACTCCTTGTATTTATAGCGCTTGTCATTGCATATTTCTAGCTTAAATAGCATCAATGAACACTTTTGTTTTTCTCCTGGAAATACATGTGGCATGTAAACAGAGATTCACAGCTTTTAAATTACCACAGATTGTTGCTCTCATATTAATAAAGAAGTGCACAGTTGATAAGAGAAAAAAATGGCAATGCTTTACAATATGACAAAACTGGGATATTTTTGAATTCTCTTTATTTCAAACTGAGGTGGTATGACATAAATAATGCAGAAGCAACATATTTTTGTTTCAGCCTTTGAAGAATAAATTAACCTTCTCTTTACAGAAAGGTAGTTTTCCACAGTTTTAAGTGGAAATAGATTTTAAAATGTGAATAAATGTAATAGCTGAGGACATTTTTGTCCATTTTGACTCTGAGCACACTAAAAGTGAAGTGATGCAAAGAGACCCTATAATGATTAGAAAGTAGGTTTACGTTGCAGAAGTCCTACCCATGCAAATTTTGTGCTAACTGAATAGATAACCTGCCTTTTTAATATATTTTGGGATTGGTCAGTGAGATAAGATGGAGTTTGTTTCTAAAAGTATATCCCTAGATTTTTTCTGCACTTCTTCAAGATCTTCTGCTGGATCCTGTTTATTTGTTGAGGTGTTTTTTCAGAGCTCTGGAGAAACAGGAATGTATCTCCTATCTACAAACCTCCTTAGAATTAGTTGATTATGTAAGCACTGGCCAAGTACTTGAATTGGAAACTTTATCTCCAAGTCTGCCAAACATGACAGAAGAGCTAAAGGAAGCTAAATGTATGAGTTCATATAGGAGATTGAAAAAACCACCATCATGCTGGGAAGAAAACCAACTCTGTAAACCTCCAGGTGGGTGATGTAGACCACTAACCACTGCTCCAAACTATGCTGTTTCCACAGCTTCTGACCTAAGTTAGATTCTTAACTCTGAATTCCCTGTCTATTCAGATGGTGGCAAAAGCAAGTAACTCATAGTACAGAACGAGTGCAGGCATCATTCTAACTTGCCATTAAAAAGACTACAGAGAAGTACAGGCCCACAGAAGGATGTGTGAAAAGAAAACATAAGTTGGAATTTGTTTATTTAAGAACACAGTGAGAAAACAACAGACGCTTGTCATATGTTAAAAGAAGCATTCCCGTACACATCTGGCAGGTCCAGCAAGCGATGGGTGCCCTGCTTGACTCCCTGCACACCCCACTCACTTCTTCATGGTGCAGTAAGATAGAAACTGTCCAAGTTGGTGTCCCTGAGAAGGACCCCGAAAAGAGGAGCCCCTGGACTTTCATGCACGCACAATCTAAGTGCACCACAGTCTTGAGTCTTTCAGCTGAGCCCTCACTCCTGCCATGTCTTGTAGTGCCCAGTTCCCTTACAGGGCCACATGTCCCCAAGCCCATTGTTCTGCAAAGGGTCAGCACTTCACGTCCTCTTGCCTGGGCTCCCACCCAGAGCTCAACCTGCAGCTCCCTCTGCAGCTCCACTGCCAGCTCCCTTGCACAGAAGGTATTCCTCAACAGCTCCAGATGGATAAAAATCCTGAACAGCGTTGTCTGACTCCATAACTAACCCCACACTGAGCAGGAAATTGGACAAAAGAAGTCACCAGGTCCCTTCCAACCTGAACTACCCAATGATTGTGTGCGCACAAATAATTGAACAAAATCATAAAATTTCTCCATTGGAGACTGGGATAGGATAAACCATTAACTATGGATAGGATAAACCATTAACTATGTGTGTCTAAGAAGGATTTCAGTCCCAAATAAGTGTACTTTGGCAAGTAATGGCCAGGGACTTTATTCATAAAGATTGAAAAAATCCTTGTTATTAGGTAATCGAGGAGAAAAGCCTTCATACAGTTATTCTTCAGCCTAGATTGATAACTGGATACAGATATTACAGTGAAGGGATCTGCTTCAGGGCTCTATGTCTTACTAGTAGATGATTAGCAATTGTCTGTATCCTAGAACCATTATGTGTACACATACAATAATAGCCGTGCCAAAGTAGTTTGTGTTTTAGAATAGGATGTAGAACAGGATTGCACCCACAGAAGTATCCTGGGCTGCCTGTGGAGCTGGCAATCAAATAACCCAGGTTCTTTCAAATACTGCATTTTTTTTCAGTGAGCCAAACCGACACCAGGTTCTACCTTTTTTTTATTCTTATTTTGTGCATTACATTTTCATGCTTCTTTTCATTTTTCCTCTGAGTTTTTTTTGAGACATCAAATCAAATGGTGTTATTTCTCACTGCTAATTCCCTTCATGCCATTACTCTCATCACTCCAGGTTGTTTCTGTTCCCTTTCTGTTTCCTTTTTCATGCCAGCATGATTGTCTTGTCACCAGCTTAAAGGGAAAAAAATAACTTCTGAGATAATTTATCCACTCTTTATCTTAGTGATTATAAGATTAACCTCTGTGTTAATAGCCTAAATATGATTCTCCCTCCATCAAAGCCATAGGGTGTGGTTATGTGAATTGACACTTCTCCTCAGGTGAAAACATGGAACTTTGATCAGGACTTATATATCAGCCTCCTAACTTTTAGCTTACAAGCAGGCTAAGAGAAAGAAAACAGGTTACAAAGCCTTACACAAGAAGTTTTAAGGCTTCTTATGTTTCTTCTGTTAACAGAGCACTCTGACATGTTAAGATTTTTTGTTAGGATCAGAAAAGACAGTTTTCAGCTCATACTTCTGTTCTACCTGGCATGAACAAGAGGCACCTGACATCTAGTATATCTAACATTTAAATAAATTTTGTCAGACCTGAAAGTCAGATGATATATCCTTAAATGACTGTAGCAACTACTTCCTGCAAGGTGGAGAGTGAGGTTGAATTTGCTATGAGCCCTTGCAAAACTAGTTTAAAATTTGGGAAGCAAATGATATAAAAAATTTTATTGTATGTAATTTTTTTTTAGCCATCACAGAGCAGTCGAGACAAAATAAAAAACATTAAAAATTTATTCCTTATTTTGTTCTAGACAAAGAGAGATGTAAAAACATTTAAAAAAACAAACAAACAAACCCCAAAAGCTGAAATTTGAAGTGTGGTACTTATTCTTTATTAGCTTGACATCTGAAAGTCCCTTTTTCCTAAGGATTAAGTAAAAGATCAAGGCAGAACCTGTTCCAGAGAGGAAAAAAAAAATAAATCAAACTGTCATACATGTTCAGAAATAAGTCTGTCTATAGATGTTTGCCTTTTTAGTGTGATCACAAAGTTTCCTAAATATATATTAAGACAAAGGAAATTGCACTCTTTTTAAAGAAACAAAGCAAAAAAACCAACCAGAAATCCTGAAAAAAAAAAAATGCACCTGCCCAAAAGAGAGAAGAAGAAAAAATAGTAGAAAGGCATCCTTCATGATGATTGCAATCACACTGCCACATAATTTTCACAATGGCACATACTTAATTGCACTTTCTTTGCATGAGAAAGGGAATTCAAGCACAGATGCAAGTACAGTTTTTCTTTTAAGAATCTAGTTTTGATACTTATTTTATATTCAATAAGCATAATATTTACATTTGAAAACTATGGCCTCAGATGCACTGAGAACCACAGTAATGAATGGATATTTTTACACGGCATCCACAAATAGAGACAACAGCATGAGTTTCCATAAAAGAAAATATACACAGATAGTATTTTTTTCCTTCAGTTGTAACATTTCCTAAGAAATGTTATTTCTGTGCTGTCATTATTAATAATTTTCAAGCACAGGAGCTGGTGAACTTGGATGTGTTACAAGATAAAGCAGTTTAGGGCCTTATATGATGTTTTATTAATACTAGTAGAGTCTTCCTATTTTCAAAGGAATTTGATCAGACCCCGTGACTGAAAAAAAATTACATATCTTAGTATTAAGATGTTGCAAACACCCATGTGTGCTCAGGTCCTTGACGTATGAAGAAATGTCTGACAAAACCTACATTTTTCAGAGTTCTCCTATGCAAGAAATTCTCTAAAGTATAATTGCATGAGAAGCATCAACAAGGCAGAAAGTCACTGAAGAATTGATATCTCTTCTTAAATACATTTATGTGTGAACAGCAAGTATTCAATCTTGAAGCACAAGATATCACAAACAACTCAAAAATTTTTAGGATCAGGCTCAAACCCAAAAGCCAAGTTTGTGGAAAGATATAACTCACAAGATATAGTGGGCAAACAATATTGCTTAATGTGTTTAATATAGCTACTTCTTTGGGCCAGAGTAGCTAATCATATTTTATAAATTTTAATATTAACTAGAAAGCTGTTAAGCCAGAAAAATAATTTTAGAAATAGGGAATGAAGTCTTGGAAAAAAATAAAAAAATATTATTTTATATAAAATGCAATTCATCCGTGTATTTTCATAGAACATTAGGGATCAAAAAAACCTTTTTGGATATCAAAAGGAAGTACTTATACACAGTGTCTAAAAGAACAGAGTCAACTTGAATTTTATAATGGACTATTTTTCTCCTAATCCTTTTTCTGATAGACAGTAATGTCTTTAAAGTAGACTGATCTATTGGTGTATTAAAATTCTTAAATAAGTTAAAAAGGGTCTCCTACTTAACAGCTGATATTTACAGGGCCTTTCCAGCGACCATATAATGGATAGGCTAGATGTTTTAACTGTATACTTTGGAAAGATTTCAAAACACTTTAAGTCACACTCTAGGAAGTGATGCAATGAAAAGTGTTATATTAAAATGCTTACAAATGTGCAGAGAAAAAAACAGAAACATTCTTTCAAAAAACCAAATATTTTCCCTGTTATAAAATATTTGAAAACTATGGGTAAAAAAAGTTCATAATGTGTAAAAATTGCAGCCCAAAACTCATTCTTGTTTGAAAGCAAATTACTTTAATCTCTGTATTTTAAGAGCTATTCCCATGTCATGTCAAAATTATAAAATTTTAAATGTAATTTGTTACATTTTTAAAGAAATTTTCCTTCCTAGATTAATCACACTTGCATGTTTTTTGATCTGAAAACAAGATGCATGAAAAGTGATATCAACAAACACAGAACATAGAAGTCCATCTGACTTTTATTTTTGCTGCCTCCCTCCTTTTCAAAAATTCCCAGTGGTCCCATGGAATTGAAAGGAGATGGGTCCTGAAGGAACTGGACGGTGTTGTTGTCAATCCAATCTCTATTTAATTTGAAAAGTTGTGGCAATTGGGTGGTGTCCCCAGAGACTGGAAAGAGAAGTAAGTATCACACTCATTTTTAAAAAGCCAGAATGGACTCTCAGATTTGCTGAACAATCAGCCTCAAATCCATTCCAAGTAAAATCATAGAACAATGTTCCTGAAAGACATATCAAAACTTATGGAAGGAAAGGAGGTGATTTGAGGCAGTCAAGACACCTTCACCAAAGACAAGTCTTCTGCATCTTCTTCTTAGGATCAATAGTACTTTTAGGAGTCATTTTCTTTTCAGGGCCTCAGTTTTCTAGCCAAAAGTCTGAGTGAAGAACAGTGACTGATCCATCTCCCATCCGCTGCTTCCATCTCAGGTCTGCTCAAGAAGGTACAGCTTTGGTTTAAACCAATCACTGGCACAATTTACATCAAACCATTTCTGGCTGCAGTAGTGAGCAACAGCATTCTGCTTGAGAGGTAAAATGCTTGGGTTCTGACATCTGCCCTTCACCACATCTGACAAATACACAGAATTTTCTGCCACTTGTTCTCATTCACAAGTCAAGCTACTTTTTCTCATATGAAAGCAGTCTAAGAATTTTACACAATATCTAAATATACATGAAAGGTTTTATATTATATTTAGCATGATGCAAAAAATTATTTGTCAAAATTAATAGTTCTAGCCAAGTGATTTGTTTCAGCAGATTATAAGGGGAATTAATTTAGCGGTAACAAAAGAAAAAGTCCCTTTGCATGACATAAAGTTTTGTACCCTGCAAGCATATAAAAGAAGTGTGAGGAAAGACCCAGTAAAATCCTGCAATAGACTTATCAACAAAAAAAAACAACTCAGTAGCCCAGAAAACAATAAAAATATATGAAATCTAAGAGTTGTTCAATTCTCACCTGAATTGACAGTAGATATTGCTATTGGCTAATATTGCACAAGAGCAGGGTTTGCAGGAACACAGAGAGGAAGGGAATCAATTGGTCTTCAGGAAAATGGATGCAACATCTGATATTTGGTAGTTTATTAGACATGTAGGACTATTCACACAGGTTTTTTTCAAAAGCCTGTGGAACAGTAACAATGGTATATTGTCTGCCACAGCTTTAACACTGGTCCAGATTTTCTTTTGTCCTAGTTTACAGTTGTTCACCAGCTATATAAAACATTGTTGTATATGTCTTACAAAACATCACCCTCCAATAAACTAGGCACAATCTACTCTTTTAAAAGTCTTAAAAATGTTATTTCTCTAGACAATAAAATTCTGAAATATAGAAAAATAAAAAAGCTAGATGGACCTGTTTTGTAAAAGTAAGATTTTTGAAGACTTTAGGATAATTTCATAGAATCATTCAGGTTGAAAAAGGTCTTTAAGTCCAATTATAAACCTAAAACTGCTAAGTCCACCAATAAACCATGTCCCTTAGCACCACCTTTTCAACCACCTTTGACTATACTATTGCTATTAACACATGCATATAACTAGAAAATATAACTCAGAAACATTTTTTAAGTTTTTCATAATTTACTACATCTGGATTACTACTGACAATTTAGAAAAAAATAAATCTCCTTGATAGTTAAAAAGGATGTGTTTTATAAAACGTGGAGTTTATAAAATGCAGGTATTTTTGTCAACTTTAAAATGGTCAAATTTACATTTGTGTAAATATAGAAGGTTATCATTGCTCTTTGAGTAAGGAAACTACAGAGAATCTTGAGGTAAATAGGAAAGTAAGCATGAGTCACTATAGAGATCTATAAATGCACATAATATTAAACCTGTGTTGAAAGAGAATTTGGCAGAATACTACAGTAAGACCTCAGCAATTATAAGATCTACTATTTTATATATTTTTATATATTGTTTTATTCAGTTACTTTGCCTCTCTGTGGGGTTTTTTTTTTTTCATCTCCACTACTGTGTCTATTTAGACATTAAACAAAGCATTGAATTCTATAATTCTAAGTGACATGAATGACTTTTATGGTAGTTATTATCAGTGTGGAAAAAATAATGTGTAAGGGCCTTTGTAATATAAAAATTACATTCAGAATGATCCTTAAGAAGACTAAATATTTAAAGGCCTCTTCTATATCTCTCTAAAACTTTTCTACTTACTATGCAAATAAGACTTTATCATCCAGGTCCATAGGTTCAATTCCAGTCCCTTTACTTTGACACTTGTGATGGCTGTGAAGGGGAAAAGGGTTCCTCTCAACCACACTGCAGGATGCCTGTAAAATGTCTTTTACAGGTAAATGTAAGGTCCTAAGAAAGGAGACCAAAAGTTTTAGTGGCACAAAAGAATCCCAAAGTAGAAATTAAGAATGAGCTTAGAGAAGCTGCCAATTTGATGCAATTCCACTTGTTGCTTTAAGAACAAAAAGTATAAGTTGATTCATTAGAGACATAAAGAAGTAACTTTCAGTAGAATCTTGGCTGGCCTTGAAATTTTTTCCACAAAATGTAGCCTGATTTATTTCTGTTGTGAAAATAATTGAGGTGAATGCAGCATGAAGTTTCATTAAGTTCATGCACACAGAGAGCCCACTCAGTTTTACTCTTTATGTAATGACCCCAACCATCTGGGGTGTTACTCTAGGTCACTTTGGTAAATTCATACTTTTTTTTTTACAGTCTCAAAATAGCACTGAGGAGAAAATGCTATTTTCTGGTTTATGTGTGCATGGTGAATAAGGTGGAGGCTGTGAAATACTGATGTTTTTGAAAGGATCAGTCCTTCCTGAGCCATATCAATGTCAGCCTGCCTCCCTCACACAAGCAGTACAGCTCGCTTGTGCAGAGCTGCTTGAGTCCTGTAGGTGTATCTTTCAAAAAAGTGTATGTTAAATAAGATGAATCAAATAGTTGGCAAAATTTCAGACAGCTTTCAGGTAAACATTTCATATCTAAAAGAGGAGATGGTTGTTGTTTTATAAATTAATGGTCTGTAAACACCTTGTGCCCAATTCTGATTTTGCAGCAATTTTATGCCAAAGTAACTCCATCGATCACTAGTGATTTACACTCATACTACATTACAAAGCCATCTAAAGTTTAGCTCAAATTAAAAAAATATAAATCTTTGCTCAGTTTTACATGTGCTTACTCATTTGTCTCTCCTCTCACCAGTATTCACATGTGTCAAGATTAACTTCTAGCTCAGACCCTGCAACTTTATGTAATGGCACAGATTTTGAAAGTTCATGTGAGAGTTTTGTCTGTGTGACACAATATACTGTGAAGAAAGAAATATTCCACTCCTTTTCTGCTCTCCCACATTTTCTTTTTTTTTTGATATAGATATCCACTGATGTCTTACTCTCTCATAATTTTAACTTTAAAAACAATGAAAATTATTTCAACCTTTTTAATATCTTTCTGCAACAGAGATGCCATTTTGAAGGTATGCGAGTATTTTCATTTTCAAGTAGTGTGTGTAGCATTAGTGGAGAATTCCACAAAAATAATCCAACAGGATTCAAAATATTCATATAGAAGTTGGGGAGTAAAGAGAGAAGGCTTCTTCCTACCCTCAACTTACATATCACAGCCCTGGTCTGTTTAGTTTAAATGCTGAATATTACAGAATCCTACACAGATGCTGAACACTTCTAAAAAGAGGCAATATTCTAGCAAGTATACCAGAGATATGTCACCTTTACATTGTCTTTCATATACTGGAATGGTTATGAGTAAGAGTGAAAATTGTGCTTTCAGAGCAGGAGAGCTGGAGACATTTCTGTGCAAGCTTCTCTAAATATCTGTAGGATGTTCTGCCCATCTTTGTGTTCTTGGGTTCACTGCAGCTAGCAATAGTTCTTGTGCAACTGAGTATTGCCCACATGGGCATGTATTTATGAATTTATATTTCATTCTACTCACTGTCCAAGCTTTATATTTCATTCTACCCATTGTCCAAGCTGACCAAGTCTCACAACAATATTGCTCTGAGCTAACATACCAGTTTATCAGTATTTTGCCAGCTACTGTGCTGACTGGTCTGCTTGGCAAAGAAAATGGAGCTCAGAACATAGAAAATCTCTATGTAACCATTAAGCTATATCATTGCAAGTTTATTTCTAATATACTTTAATTTTGTGTTTGTCCTTCTTATTTTCTTTCCTAAGCTGTGCTTCATGAAGGGCTTTTCTACATTTGGATATCCACTAAAGTAATTGCTAGAGCTGTAGCCTAAACAATGTCTTCAGCTGTATCCAATCAGTACTATTAGCTTTGCAGTGAAATTCCCAATGTGAACACACTTTCTCAAGGACAAGTATCTTTATTTACAGTTTAGCTTAATCTGCTTCTACAGTGGATTATGTGCAGTTCAAACTATACCCCTATGTCAATATTTTCTTGCGTAGCTAAACCTCTGTAGGCAAAAAGTTTTAAATTCATAAAGCAAAATTACCATGCAAGGTTCTTCCGAGTCCTGCAGTGGTACCTTTGTTCTTCATGCTCAGTTCAACCCCCATTTTTGTTACATGGTCACAGACACTTCTGTCACAACCTACAGGCTCTGTTTTTCGGTGATGGTACACTTAACATGAGGAACTGGAAATAATGAACTTCTATTCACAACTATCTGGTCTTCTAACATTCACAAGAAGTGTCCAGGTAAAAATAAAGAAAGGAAGAACAGAGGAAACTGGCTGTAACTGCAATTGCTCTGTACCACCCCTGTCAGTAGCTGATCTATCTGTATGACCTGTTCCTTGCAAATGATGCCTAGTTTTGGAATAGGAATGGCAAACTTCCTCCACCCTGGAGTGGTTATATGGAAATTCATATAAACTACATTTTGAATAGAAGAAAAAGTGAGCCCATCACTTTGAGGGGTATTGTCAGGGCTCTGGGAGGGATACTAGCCCTTTCTGTTCCTGCCCAGCCACTTCTGAGAACTCCTCTGACCCCTCCATGAGGAGTCCCATTTCAGCTTGGGCTGTTCCCCCATGCCAGTGGTGTAGTAGGAGTGCCTGGGCTAAGTGCCACCTCTGTCCCTTTGCCCTGCACAGGACTCTGACCCTGGCTGTGGCCAAGTCTGCAGCCCTGTCCTGGTCTCTTGCTGCTTGATGAACCCTGGTAGGTCACTTGTCATGCCTGGAGTTGTTGATAAGATCCCTCTGTCCATGACTGTGGTCAAACCTGAGAAACAGTGCCTGCCAGTGAGAGCCCTGGATTCCCTGGGATCCCCCTGGACTCCTGGCTTCCTGTCTCCCAAGAGCAGCCCATGCTAAATGTGTCCTGACAATGATTAAATGCATCATGATTATAAAGTTCACCCTCTCAAACAAAAGGAAGGGTGTAAAACAAGAACAAGAAACCAGAAATAAATAGCACTTAGCAGCAAGAAGTTAATCTTTTTCCTCAGTGTTAATGTCCTTGCCTCAAGATTACACACTGTATCACTGACACTAATGATCTTGAACTTCAATTGCTGCATATGTGCAAATCTGTGGAATGTATCCTGACTTTCTCCTTTTAAAAATTAAAAGTAAACCCTAGAAGACTCGATAGTCCTCCTAGAAATCCCTCATGTATGACTAGCAAAGTTTTGTGATAATAGAACTCTAATGGAGAATGAAATTTAGCTCTAATTCTTTACTGTGCTTTACAGCTATTGCATACTTACTCCTGCAAAGACAGAATTTTCATGTGTTTTAAGCACACAGCTAATTTGACAACAATTTTAAATACTATTGATTCCTGAGTACTGAGTTTGTGTGCACAAACTGATACTTAAATAGGCAGAATTTAACCAAAATGTATTTTCATCTGGATGTTTGAAGCACCACTCCACCTAAAGGCTCATTCTTCCTGAAATTTCCTTTTTTTATGTCCTTCTGCTTTTGGACAGCAAGATATTATAATATTTTGATTTAATAACAGCTATTTAATATTTGCCTCTATTGATCCCTTTTTTTTTTTTGGTCAGTAACAGCTATGTCACTTTTATTTTGGAAAATAAGAAGCACATTAGTTTAGAAAATAGTAGTTTGAAAATAGTAGTTGTTGAGAAAATGGTTACTTTTTTTTTCTATTGGTTTCGAAGGAGCTGACACCAGCAAAAAAAAATTTGGAGTTTTTCCTCGGAGAGGTTGCACTGCTCCAGCCACCCCACATAGAAAAAGTTCTTATTTATATAGTGCATTAGAAAGGAAAATCCTCTGCAATATTATCTATATTTAGGATGAGCACTCTGAAGAGCCAGATATGTGGCGTTTTTCAAGCTAACACAGATGTCACAATAGAAAAATTTATTGAAGTACACAAATATTTAAACTATTTATCAATTAATGTATTTTTATACACATGCAGCTTTCTTAAACAAATTATATTATAAATATATATTTATGTATATAATGTGATAATAGACATGCAAACTAGAAGCAAAGAAATATGTAAATATATGCATATTAATACCCTTAGTATTAGCATAGTCTGCTGCCTATTGAGCTTCATGCTTTTAAGGCATCCAGCAAGTGTGAAATTTCCAAATTCCCTCAGTTTCCCATTCTCTGGCCTGTCTCTGCAAGCTATATATGGGCTGTGATCCTATGGGACACAGGGACCTCGCTGTGGTTCCTTTCTCCTTCAAGTTTGCATCTGTTACACATAAACCTCACCATCAGATTGCTGTTCTTGAGTCTACGTATTTTTGTCCTTACCTTGCAGAGCTCTGTCAACCCAGAGACTCAGCAAGTTTCCTTCTTTGTCACTTTTACCAGCCCTATCCTCACATTTCTTCTTAAAAAAATAGATATTTCACTGACCACCTTTTAAAGTAACTGTTACTATTAAAAGCATGTAGATAATAGTGCAAATGTAGGAAGACTTATCTGAGTCTCAGAGATGGTAGTACGTCTCTCATGGACCAGAGCCATGTTTTGAGCTACCAACTAAATGCATACAATGGGGGAAAAAGTGAAATCTGAACCATTTTCCTTTCTGGAATTTCACAAAGTATTTTAAAATTATTTTTCTAGTTTCAAAATTATTTTCAGTTATCAAAAAAGATGCATTTTCCCTTTCATATTATATAAACTAATTTTAATCATTCCTTGTCTTAGGCTGATCCTATCTTGCAAGAAAATAAAAGGTTTTTCCTTAGCAGTTGTCCATAGTAAATAGAGCAAATCTCTGGCTGCTGACTCACCTAGTCACAAATTTTGGGTCTAATTGATGCAACATAATATTTTATTGAAACATTAGCTAAATACATTTCCTTTTAAAATAGAATTTTATCCTTGATTTTAATGGCTTACAGTAACTTCTTTTGTATAAAAAAAAAGCACTTTGAAAAAAAATCCATTGAAAAATTAATTGTTAATTAGTTGTTCATATGTTACATTGTTGTGTCTCAAATTCTAATGATTATTTTAATTGATTTCCTCTGATTGAAATATTCAGTACCTATCACTTCATAAAGACTCATAAGGTATGTAATAGACACTGACATACAAAGCCTTAAAGGCATTTTGTTGATTTTATAGTCAGCATAAATCTCTCAAAACTAAATGAACTCATGAAAATAAGGTTGCCCACACAGAATGCATTTCAAGAAAAGAAACAAATTCCTCGCTGCAGTTTAGGAAATCTTTTCAGTGTTCAAGCATTACTGATGGGTTCCACAGAGACACCATGGCAGTGTGGGGATGTAAATGGACATTGGTATCCCCATGGCATTCCTGTGCTTGTATTCATGCTAACCTGGATGGTTTACCTTGCCCCGACTGTGCTGCCATTCATTCTGCTTTTTTCCCTCTCACAGCCATTTGCCAAAGCTGCAGAAGCACCAAAATGTTTTGCTTTGAGTGATGCTTATAGAAGCATTTTGCCATCAATCCTTAATTGTGGTTTGTTTTTCTCTTTCTTTGTTCTGCCCATGTTACTTTACAACAGAATACAAGCCTTAGTGCTACGAGACTTCTTGTCACATTCAAGGAATTTTGCAGAGCAGAAAAAAGTGAGAAGGAGAAACACAGAAAGAAGAAATATTTAATAAATTACTAGATTCCAAAAATATTAGATAACCTCCAAATTTTTGAATATTAGTTAAAATTACACCCCTAATTTTTGTCCAGAAAATTCTTCTTTTCTCTTTTTCTGTCTTTCCCTCTCTTTTCCTTGGGTTTGACATTTTTTATGTGTCTTTGCAGAACTTTCTGTCTTGAAATGTTTAGAGATCTCTCTTCATTTAGGCACTAGCTTCTTAAACAGTAACTTTAGAAAAGCCTGTGTTATAAATGTTCCACATTCCTCCCATTTCCAGCACACTTTTCTCAAAAAAAGATTGACAGACACTTTTTCTTGTTTAAATCTTTCAACAGACTACATTTATCCTTCATCATATTTTGATATTTTGTAGAGGATGAACAAAACTTTCTGGAGCTTATATAATTTTCTACTCAGAAAATAAGAATGCTTTTATTACCCTTCATCAATATACTTTTCAGCATTTGAAGAACTTAAACATATTTGCCATGTTGATTCAATTTCTGGCATTCTCTGGTGACAATTTACCTAGCACTACTGTATGACTGACTCACTTGAAACAATTCATTCTGGAGATGATTCCTTGGTTTGAAAATTTTGCATTTGTTGATGATAACCTTCTCAAAATCAAAAAAAATAATAAAAATCCTACACATGTTAGCAGAAATATTTGCTCTACTAACTATTTATTGCTGCAATTATTTTGAACTATCTAAATCTAAAAAGCTGCTTTATTTTTGTGCTATTTCCTTTTAACCTATTTTATTTCCTTTTTATCCTATGTTGTTTCCTTTTTATTCTATATTGGCATAGAATGACTCAGAAATGCATAAGAGAATAGCAAAAAGCCAGTTTGTAAATCACCATTTTTTCATTCAACATTTCTATTTTAAATTCTTACTCTTTATTTTAATCCCTACCAAAATATGAAATAGAAAATTCTCTTACCCAAAGTGCAACAAACTCTGCAGAATCAACTAAAACTGGCCATCCAATTTTAAAGTGATATGGTTTTGAAGCTTGCTTTGAAATGTTTCTCCAATGCTGTCTGTGCCACACGTTATTTTGAGATGTGGCTTTATCTGAAATTGGAATACAATGAGATTTCTGCATTTCTTTAGCTTTTAGACACCACATACAACCACTTTGTGCTAGGGGCAGAATCAAAACAAATGCTTATCAGGCATTTTATTTTCTAATGCTTCAGTTCGTTTGTTAGAGATAATGTACAGAATTTTCCTCTGCATCCTTCTGTTGGGAAAGGTTGTGGTATTTCTAAATAAAGGCTGAATCTACACAGACAGAGAAAGAAACAGAACGGTGTTTACTGAAAACATGAAAGTGTTGCCTACCCTTGAAGAGGGGATGTCATTAGATGGACTTTTGATAGAAGTGTAGAAATTCTTATGATACAAGCAGATACACATCCCTTCAAAGGAATTAAAACCTTATGTGTTAGTCTGCTTAGTGTGTGTATTTTCCAAGGTTTTCTCTATTTATGAAAGTGGACAATCACACCTTCTATAACAGCAAACTAAAATTTGTTTTTATTATGGTGATGGGATGAAGAGCTAAAAATGATCACATGTATAAATATATAAGTTCAACATAGAGAATCTAAGCAGTTTTGTTCATTATTTCTCACACATACAATGGTCTATATCTCATGAAATACAAATATTTCATTTATGTTGGTAAAGTGGATGTGTCTCCGTGCATAAGGGTAAAGCTAGATCCATCTGTTTCATGCAGGGAATTCAGTCTCCTATTATTGCAAGGAAAATGGTTTTGCCATTAGACCATAGTATTTGTGTTAAACCTATTCTCTGGGGTTTTCAGATTTGTCTTGGGCTGCTGAGGTTTTCCCTGGTTTTGGCTGTGATAACAACTGTCTAATCACAAACTTGTTATCCCTTAACTTGTTTTCCTTTAACTCTGTGACTACCATGTATATTTCAAAGGTCTGATCAACCTCAGTAGTTGTTGTAGAACAAATACTATCTTTTTATGTCTAGTCTGGGAAGATTAGTGTCCTACTTTCAAACTGTAAGGTAGCAACCAGGGAAGAAGAAAGTATTAAGAAAATGTGTAAATAAAAGCAGAAGCAGACCCTGGTACAAAGAAGGAAGGGACCACCAGCACCAGAAAGAAACTGTTTAAGAAGAGTTCAGGACTTGAACAACCCACAAAGATCCCTGAAAGAATGAGCACACCTCCAAGGAAAATGGGCAGAAACTTGAAAGATGGTTTGTGTACCAGGGTTTAAATCGTATTATTAATTACACTTTTTCTCATTATTTTAGACTGTGACACCAGTGTTGTAGCTGGACTAATAAAACCTATTTTGTCTGTAAAGACTTTATCTGGACATTGTGCATCTGCTTTAAACCATAATGAGATTTTTGACTGTAGTACAACTCCTTCATATAGCACTTTTTCACAGAGTGTTTTGTGTTAGATTTCCTTACACTATTGCACTTAGAGAATGGCCGTTCTGAAACTTGTCTTCTGATTTCCAGCCTACTTTCCAGTCTTGTATGTCTTACAGCACCAATCTCAATATAGCATTTGTCTGCCAAATTCTGGATGTTTATGCAGACAACAAGCACTGTTCTTCTTCCAGAGTGCATACTCACTTTCCCAGATGCAAATTATTCAATTTCCTCCTTAACCCACAGCCCAATTTACTCAATTTCTTATTTTCCCGTAACTTCTTGATTGTTATTCCCTTGTGTACTTATAAAAATTACATTATCCTCTCTCAACCCCCAGTCTGTTAGAATATAGATATGAAGGTTGAAGATTTATCACTCACACACACATACTCAACATCATTTAGGCTCATTTTGCTTCTTAACATCCCACTAGCCTTTTGATACAGGTGGCTCCCACTGGAAATTATTCCTCTTCAACCTAAATAACTACAGTTTCAAATAACATTTTAATCACTCAATTATGATTATATTATAAAACTGCTCAGGAAACTGTTTAAATGTCCTTATTGCAGTTGTAAATGGCTATTTTATTACACTCTCAGAAAGCACCTTCTATTTTTAATGATAGTTGTCTTGTGTAACATTATAATTCTTACAGAAAAATTTAGGAAAACTATTCCTTCAACTCTGTCTGTAATTCTGTATTTTTTCATGTCAATTTTCCATTCAATAAATTACTAATATTAGCCTTCTATTCACAAATTTGCTTTGTGAATTTTTTCAAGGTATGCAGAGAGAAAGCCCTCTACTGATTTTGATGAACAGAATAAATTTTTACATTCCATTAAATTTAATGGAACAGTACAAGACCAAAAAGTGTGCCTCCAATTTTGTTTTAGAGGTTGCTAGTAGAAGAGGACATAGTGCACAAAGGAAGCATGTTCTCATAATTCATTGCACAGCCTATCTCTGCTCTGATAATAGTTTGGATTTAAGAGAAATGAAATGGCTAATTCCTGTTTACATTGTAGCTTTTGACTTCTCCAATGAAACAAATTTTGTGGAGAGCAAAAGCACTGTTTATGACTTCTATTGCACTTTAAGAAATAAATGGTGCAGCTTTACTCCCAACCGGGATGCAATTGCTCACACGAGTAGTCCCATTGATCTCAAAGTGTGAGTTATTGCTTTGTAAGAGTAGTGGAAAAAAACTCCCAACCTGAAAGTGGTGATTAATAGCAAGAAAGAGCTTTCAACTTAGACAGAAAACAGAATGAATAAATACTAAAAAATTAGCCATTGCTATTTTATCAAGAGCGTAGAAAATGAAGGGAAGATTGACAAGTGACCTGACAAGCAAAAAATTATAGGCAAACAAAATTTCTTATTCTTATAGGTTTAAAAAAACCCAAAACATTATGTCACAGAAGTACTCTTAAAATGATTTTTAATTCATAATACAGAAACTAAATTTAGGTAAAATGCTTTAAAAATAATTTATTAATAGCAAATTGTGGCATAATAACAGTTTTATTACTTGAAATTAGTGTGGATTCTTTATGAAGGCAAAAAATATAACATAGGGGCTATGTGATGTTCGTTGTATCATGTATGGACTACTTTGGGCTTAAGCGTAATTGCTTTTCTTACCAGTTCAGCTCATTTGAACTGCTGTAACTCACCTGGACTCAACTACCCAGGATGGGAATTATTCGTGTTTCATGGGATGTCATGGGATTTTGTGCCTAGACTGTAACGGATAAATGGCATTGAGATACTCTTGAGATGCTGTTGTAATATCTCAAGCAATTGCTTTCATTATTTCAGTGATGTACCAGTGATTCAGAGAGTTTACACAGAGTAGCTGTGTGATATTTTTCATGTGTTTATGTTTTGTCTTTCTGGTTAATAGCAGCACTTCCAGCCTGATACACTCTCATCTGATATTGTCTTCCCTTATGTCTAAGAAAAAAGTGACTTGCCTATGTAGTTTGTGTAGCTCATTTAGAGTGAGCATGACTGCGCAACCCTTTTTATTTAACTGAGACAATTTTAGTCTATGAAAATAATTTTGTGATTTTTTACATTTGAATTTAATCTGCTTTTTTATGTTTTAGAAAAATAAAATATTCTAGGAGAATATTTGCATTAGCTGAGATATAATCAGTCCTGTACCTTTGTACCACAATAAAAGGTTTTTTGATCTATTTCTTTTTTGAGCTTCCTTCTATTGTTCCTGTTATAATATGCATAGCCAGAGCCATGTTCCTCCTGAAGTGTCTCAGACTATCATCAGTTGGGCTAGAGCATAGATTTACAGCACATGAATACTACCCACTTAAAATGTGGTAGCACATGTCACACATACCATGAGTGAGAATATGGACTTTCATAAACAGCAGAGAAAACACATCACAATACAAAAACAGTCTTTGCCGTGCCTTGCAGCCTTAAGAGCACCAGACACTTCAAACATATCCTCAGCAATAAAAGTTCACTTTCTCTCTATTTCTCTTTCTACCACAGTCCTCCCACTTTTCCCTCAGAAAGAACAGCATTGCCTCTTGTGGGCTACCTGAACTAAAACCTTTCCACATCCAGCTGCAGCTGGGTTCTTCACAGTATGTCTATCCTGCCATAGGCAGATTTTACTCTCCCCCTGTGTTTCCACGGTAGTACCATTCTTTAACTGTTACTATTTGGTAGGACAGCTTTTTAATGGTTTTCCTTATAACCAATAATGGTAATGATTTTCATCAGTTGTAACTAAGATGGTTTTTTTTTTAATGGTTGGGATGAGGTCTTTATTTGTTGTTCACTTCAATCTTGTTGCTTCCTTTTAGTGTAATTCACAGAATACCGCGATGGTTAAGGCTGGAAAAGACCACTGGAAGTTTTCTAGCCCCACCTCTCTGGCCAAGATGAGTTCCCTAGAGCATGTTACTCAGGACTGCGTCCAGATCTCCACTGAGAGAGACTGCTGCATTCAGTTTATAGGGATTTAGCAGAAAATAAACCCCAATGTATTTCAGTAGGTCCCCAGAGATCAGTGGAGCTGAGTGTGGCCTGGTTTAATTCCTGATTATACCCAATTCACCACTGCAAGTCTGGTCATGTTTGAAGGACCTTGCATGATCACAAATGCACAAATAATGCAATTTATCAATCAGGTCTGATCAGGTTCGATAAGGACTTGAACAGTTCAGATTCATGATTAATACAGTTTATTGAAGAAATAGGAAAGCAGGTTCAGGATTGCCCACGATAAATGCACTAACTACAGTGTTCCACATGTTGTGACAGAAAGTGTCAGAAAGATAGTAAGACATATCTAAGAGTGAGATATTTATACATATATATGTAAAAAAATATTCCCAGGTGTTCTTCAAAACAGTTGGAGGTGTGAAGTTCCCTGAAGGCTTTAGGAGAAGTTGTTGGGAGAGGAGGAGAGACATAGTCCATCAGCTGACTCCAAGCAGACAGAAATGCTTTTCCCCTCCAGCCCCTTCTGCCCCAAAACTCTACTTTTATATATTAATTTTGGTCCATCCTAGTGAGATGCAACAACTGAATATTCTAGATGAGGTTTGGTGATTTTGGTCATAATTCCTCATCCTGAGGAATTAATAAGCTAATATGCCAATGGGACTTAATGAGGGTCTTAGTTACTTTTGGTGAGAATATATAGTTGATAAGATGTACAATAAGAACATTGGTCTTTCCCCATGCACAGAAGCAGCAGTAAGGGCTGTCTGACTTTCACTGGAGAGTCTTGGTGTGCTTCCTTGTTTCCTTAAGAAACCAGATTTTTAGCAAAGCTTTTTTAGCACAGAGCACCCATATACCTATACCAGCATTAGACTCATAGGGAGTGAGTCAAATGCTGGTACAGGTGTATGGGTGCTCTTCTGTGCCTCACTGAAACAACATTGGGTTTTGAGGCTTCTGCTTCACCCCAGACACCATTCACTTGTCAACCCTTGCTCAAGCAGGTACAAGATCAGCAATGGGCTCAGCTCAGGTTTTTCTCAACCTGTCTCAACAATTCTTCACTGTCTTAAAGCAACACTGTAAAATTCTGCCCATTTATGACAGAGATTTCACAACCTTTCTGGGCAATCTGTTCCAGTGCTCTGTCAACAGGCACAGGGAAGTTCTTCATATTCAGGTCGACCTTCCTGTGTATCAGTTCCTGCCTGCCTGTTGCTTCTTGTTCTACTGCTTGGCACCACCAAGAAGAGTCTGGGTCCATCCTCTTCACAGAGTCACAGAGTCACAGATTAGTTTGGCTTGGAAGGGACCTCTGGAGATATTGAGTCCAAGCCCTTTGCCAAGGCTGGGTCAGTTTAAACAGATTACATAGGAGCATGTCCAAGAAAGTTTTGAATATTTCTGGAGAGGGAGATTCCACAATCTGCCTAAGCAGCCTGTTCCACTGTTATTCCATCCTCAATGTAAATTTCTTCCTGATGTTTGGGTGGAATTTTTTGTATTTTAGTTTATGCTCCTTGCTCCTTGTCCCAACACCAGGCACCACTGAAAAGAGTCTGGAACCCTCCGCTTGACAAACATCTTTGAGATATTTATATGTATTGATGAGGTCCTCTCTCAGTCTGTTAATTTCTAGACTAAACGCACCCAGTTCCCTCAGTCTGGTGTGACACCCTTCCTTCAGACACTTACAGTGAGGGTCCCTTCCCAGCTGTCTCTTCTCGAGGCTGAACAGGCACAGTTCCCTCATTTGTTCCTCATAAAACAGATGTTCCAGTCCCTTGATCATCTTCACAGCCCTCCACTGGAACAACTCCAGGAGCCTGATGTCTCTCCTGTACCGCAGAGCCCAGAACTGGACAGATGACTCCAGCTGTGGCCTCACTGGGGCTGCGCTGATGAGCAGGATTACTTCCCTTTCTGGCAGAAATGTTATTCCCAATGTACCCCAGGAAACCTTTGGCCTTTGTGGCCACAAGGGACACACTGCTGGCTCATGGACAACTTGCTGTCCACCAGAACCCCAGGTCTTTCTCTGCCAAGCTGCTTTCCATCACATGCCTTCGCCTAGGCTGTGTCTCTGTACAGAATTATTCTACCCCATGTTCAGGACCCTGCAATTGCCTTTGTTTAAGTTCAGATGGTTGAGTTCTGCCCATCTCTCCTCCCAGTTTTGTGTCAACAACCGACCTGCTGAAGAGCAAACCATATAAACCATGTGTTCAGTTCAAGAACTGAAGAAAATAATCAGGTGCAGCAGGAATAACATAAAGGAGGGATGATGTAAGGAGAAGCTTATAGACAGTGAGAGAGCATGGGTGAAGTTTCAGCAAGCTGATCTGGAAAATTCTTTCTTGTCCTCATTGGAGCAGAGTTATGTTCATGACTTCTACATGAACTTGTGTAAATTGTGACATTCAAATTGAGCGAACATATGCCTCTGGTCAGCTGTATAGAAGTGTGAAATTCCGTAAGGTTGATCTGTTTTCAGCTTCCTGCTGTTCCTTACAATACAATTGCTGCTCTGGGGGAATTCTCTGGAGACAGAGATATTTTTGCT
Organism: Fringilla coelebs; assembly: GCF_963513975.1. Taxonomy (NCBI): domain Eukaryota; kingdom Metazoa; phylum Chordata; class Aves; order Passeriformes; family Fringillidae; genus Fringilla; species Fringilla coelebs. The sequence continues at coordinate 80,415,092 of NC_140028.1, forward strand.
TTACTTGCTAACAACTGAGCAAATGCAGGAGGAAAAATGTTCCTAGACCTTTCAGGATATAGCAGAGAGAAGACACCACTGAAAGAAACATGGAAAGAAGCAGGATGTCAGGTAGAAGAGAGGGACTAGTCAAAGTAGCAAGGATCAGTGACACGTCTCATAACTAACTGAAATGCAAGATTCCTTGGAAACAGGGGAACTGTTAATGTTTTTTGCTAAATTAAAAAGCTAAAGGTAGTAGCAAGGATTTACCAGCAAGAACACAATAGGCCAGGGACACTTATACAGAAGTCCATTTTTTTTTATTTGTCCAACATAGCCACTCTGCATTTTCTCTTTGTAAGAAATTATGAGTCCTGATTTTTATTATACTTCTTTTTGGAAAGATATCAGACCAGAATACTTAGGTGCACAAGCCTCAAAACTGGAACCAACTTGAGGCCTATTACACAAATATCAACAGTTGGTTTAATTTTTTCCTTTTGTTTATTTTCAGATTTTCTATTAAGCAGTCTAATCCAATGCAACACAGTTTGTGTTCTAGCAACATGGATTTAAAACATGATTGAAACAAATCTATTCAATTAAAATAATGTCTGTAAAATAAATTTACCAAAAATGTTTCACAGAATGACCACAAAACACTTTTTAGAGGGGATATTTCAATGTAGAAATTGTCTCTAAGGAGTCTGGCCATTCAAGCCAATGTAGAAGTTTTCAACATTTTCTTGTTAACAAAAGTAATATTGTTACTATGGTAACAAAAATGCACACACAAAAAGGTATCTTGGCAGTATTCCTGATGAAATATGTATGTATAGCTATGAAATATCTCCTGAATACAAAATAATTTCTTAATTTTTGTTTGCATTCAAGCCTGCCATTTAACATCCATTTCAAATGGTCATTTATCTTTAAAAGTTCTTCTCTAAAAAAATTCTGTGCACAGTGTTGTCTTCAATACTTAATTCCAAACAGTGCATGAGATAAAAAGAGCACCATTACGTTTGCAACAAAACAAAAAGTTTTCAAAACTTACATATTATTCACATATTCGTTATGGTTACCATGCATATATTCAGTGATATGTTCTCAAAAAAGAGATTAACATTTCTTCTGATTTCAAGCATTCCAGATTCCACTGTGTTTTGTAATTTATTTTTTTTCTGTTGTGGAGAGGAGATGGAGTTTTTTCTTTTGTTTCTGGTTTGTTTTGTGTTCTTTTTCTTCTGTGTGTATGAAACCAATGAACAAAGAACAACTGTTACACCACCTACATTATTATTCATGAGCAGAAAGCATTGAAGCAGACTTATGTGGAACAACAAAAACTTCCTTCATCATTCTGGTGGAACTATTTGTGCCCCACAGGAACTTGTTGAGTTTTTGCCACCTAGCTCTAAGCTACTCCGTTCAAATGACCTTTACTCTCTGCTGAGTGATTTCTCATAAGTCATTAGTCTATTTTTTATTTAAATAGGTAAAAATCCCTGAGTTTAAGAACTCCATAGTTTTAACCATGTATCACAAACTACAGAGAGATTTCAGTTTCTGCTGGGAAAACCTGCCTAGATTCCTAGCTTTGGGCAAGTGACTCAACGACATCCTATTTTTAATGTATAGTTGACCAAAATATCTCCACTAAAAATTGCTGAGGGGAATATATCTCTGTTGAGAACACATCTCCGGGATCATGGATATAATCTGTGTCAAACTTAAGCAAACCTTTCCACTTTGGTTTGTAATCTGTACTTATATGCAGGCTTCTAGGTACTGCTTACTATTCTGCCTTTGTCTTCTGAGCTCAGACTATTCAGAACTTGGTGTCTTCACAGCAATTGTGTGCGGTATCTCTGAGTGACACTTCCATCCACAGAGAAGGAGAAATAGCAGAAGGAAGTCAGGGAGGGAGTATCTCTGGAGATGGTGAGAGAAGTCAGAGAAATCATCTCTTCTCTGCCCATCTGTTCATCAGCTAGGGCTCAAGCGAATAGTTTTGTCACACTGCAGGATTGCAGTGTTGGGATCCACAAGGATTTGGGAGAAAATGTAGATGAAGACACGTTATTCTAAGAATAAATTTAAAGCAATGTGGAAGCAGTGAGGAATGATGGAACATTACTGAAGAAATATCAGCAGAAAAAAAAAAGTCTGCACTCATTATTCTGATAAAGACTTTTTTGAGAACAGTTTTTAAAGAAAAGGAAGATTCTTTTTAGAAATTCTGGTAATATTAGTTAAATTTAGATATGTTTTCCACTGCTGGGTAATACACTACGGAAAAATAAGCAAAGTGATTATGGGAAGCAATTCACGTGCCTGAAAAATACAAGCAATTGTACTGGTACCGGATAATTGTACTTGAGAAACTTTAAACATTCCTGTGGAGTGTGGATCATAATTTGATTGAATTGTACCACTACAAACGCAGGTCCATATTGAGTACTATTGAAATGAAAATCGTGATTTTTCAGTTTTACAAGAGTTGTTATAAAGAACCTATCCATAGTTACATATATTTTTTACTAATATATATGAGACAGAGGGAGAGAGAGAGACAGCAGATGATAAATAACTGTGATCTTGACACTAGGCTTAGTCAAACCACAACAGATTTCAAAGAAATATAGTATCAGGACATGACAATTTACTATTTATACTTGAGAGGATCATGATGAAGGAAAAGCTAGAAGCTTCCTGTTTGCCTGATAGAGCCAATGTCAGCCATCTCCAAGACAGATCTGCTGCTGGTCAGGGCCGAGCCCATCAGTTACAGTAGTAACACCTCTGTGACAACCCATTTAAGAAGGAAAACAGGGTTATTGCGCAGAAGGAAATGGTAGCCAGAGAAGAGAGTCAGACAACTTGAAACAACTCTGCTGACACCAAGGTCATTGAGGAAGGAGGTGGAGGAGGTGCTCCAGGTTCTAGAGCAAAGGTTTCTCTCCAGCTTGAGTGGAGACCATGGTCAGACAGGCTGTCCCCCTGAAGCCCATGGAGGTCCACAGCGGACCTGAGATCCTCCTGCAGCCCGTGGAGAACCCTGCTCTAGAGCAAGTGGAAGCCCAAAGGAGACTGTGAACCCGGCAGAAGCCCGAGCAGGAGTAGCCTCCTGGCAGGACCTGTGGAGCCATGAAGAGAAGAGCTCACACCAGAGTAGGTTTTCTGGCAGGACTTTTGATCCTGCAGGAGATACACACTGGAGCAGTTCATGCACAACTGTAGCCTGTGGGAAGTATTACATTGCTGAATTTCATGGAAGACTCTGGTGGGAGGGACCCAACATTAGAGTGGGGGAAGGACTCCTCTTCCTGAGGAAGGAGAGGCAAAGACAAGGTGAAATGACTGACCTCAAACACCATTCCTGTCCCCCTGCGCCATGGGAGGAAAGGAGGTAGAGAATGAGGAATAAAGTTAGGCCCAGGAAAGATGACATGCAGTTGCAGAGATGGCCAAAAGCACCCTGGGCAGTATTCACAGGGACACAGCCAGGACATCAAGAGAAAGGATTGTACCCCTCTGTTAAACATGGATGACATCCTATCTGGATCCTTTGTCCAAATTTTAAGCTCCCTCAGTACAGGCAAAATAATGAACAAATGCTGGATCATGCCCAGCAGAAAGCTTTCAAGCTGGATGGGATATGAGAATCTCTGTGAGAAGGACCTGAGGGACCTGGGCTTGTTCAGCCTGGAGGAGAGATCACAGATCCACAATTTTGAAAGGCAGCAGGAACAAATCTTCTGTGTCCTGACATCTGATAGCTCATTTATGCACAGAATTACTGTATCTGTTTACATAATATGACAGTTGAGGAATAGTGTGGATAACACACGGTATTGTGTTTTTTATTGACCCGTTCTGTCCAGTTGATACTGTTCTTTGCTTCATAAGAACAGGTTTTTATAGACCTACACACCTCATTAATGGCCTTCTTGCTCCTGCAACAGCAGCTGCCCAGAGGTGCATTGGCTATGCAGACACAGTCTCCAAACAGGAGGGCAGCAGCTGAGTGCTTCTGCACCCCAATCCAGTCCTCTGTCTAACTCTGCTGCCAGAAGGCTGCAAGACTTTTACACACCAAGGGTCACAAGTTTAGTTATTAAAATAACATAGATGGTCTAAGTTCATTAGACCAACACATTGATTTATTGCTATTAACTGGTTCATCAAACCAAGTAGCTCTGTGATGAAAATCCTCAATATGTATAAACATTCATACACATGGATACATTTCTTAGTCTTCAAAATATTTATTTTATATTTAGTGTTAAAATGTTTTAAGCAGCAAACAAACGTGTGTAACTTACACAACAATATTTCTAAGTCAGAGTGCCTGTTTCATTCTTTAAGGAAGGCATACCTAAAGGAAGCATTCTATTATTTTTTCAGAATATTCAGGTTTAGCAACTCTACCAAATGACCAGCCTAAATAATTGATTATTAACTGTAAAATACTGGGAAACAAGTTTCCCAAATGACAGTTATTCCAGCTTGTTATCTAATTTCTAGTATAGAATCTATAAAAACACCTGTCCTTTCTTTTTCAGTTACTGTACCATGGTGTCATCAGCTATTTCAACACTGTTTTATCCTAACAGAATTCCTTCTATTTCTGACTTCTGTTGTCCAGTCTACTGGATATATAAGCATGAACATAAAAAAACAAGCAAACAAACAAACCCCCACTTTTGTAAGTGCTTTTGATTTTAGAATCATACTAAACATTCATTAATTACACAAATGAAGTATTGAATGATCCAACAACAAAATAAATAAAAAGGAGTTCTGTGACTATTTTTCTTACTTGGTTGCTATCTGGTTAGTTGTGCATCTTTTTCAGCTCCTCTGATTGTTGGATTGCTGATAGCACAGACTGCTTGTTATGGCCAAATATCAATCCTTTTCAAACTTTCACAGTTTTTCAGACATGTCTTCTGTTACCCACAAAAAACTCACTGCAAAACCTGTGTCTAGTAAAAATTGTATATGAGTAATATGTTGGATTGACAGTTGCTGGGTAAAGTTATTGAAAACAACGCAAAACACATAACTGCAATTATCAGCTACTGGACACATCTGTGTCAATAAATTAGTTTCAAACTGCTATCTGGAATGACTAAAAGAATAATGAATTATTACCTCTTTCACAGCTCTATATCAGGTGCTTCATTCAAATATAATAATCTTTGACCTTTTTCTTCAATTTTTTTCAGTATGCCTGTTCCTGTTTAACCAACAAATTAATCTCTAGTCTTCCTTTATTGTTCTGCCACACCTTTTCCTCTTTCCATATATTTTTCAGACTCCCTATATCCATGAAAATGTTTCCTTTTTTCTAGTTAATTTCTTCTTTGGTTTCAATTGCTTTTGTTTGTCCTCAGAGATTTTAAGAACTGAAAATGTAAAGAACATGTAATTTCTCTGCAGGATGACTTGAATTGATTGATTGATTGATTGATTGATTGATTGATTGATTGATTTCTAAGACCCCTTGCACCATTTTCCATTTGTTTATCTTGTATGCTGACAAGCATATTATTGTGTCCACCTGTTCTTAAGAGTTTTTCTCCCTTGTTCCACAATGGCCATTTCAAGGAAAAAACATAGAAATGTCTATTACATCCTTTCTAGTCAAATTTGATCTCAAGTTTTGAATTCTTGGTAGCACAAAATCTCAAGCTTATAAAAAAAAATTTTTCTTTTTATAGTCTCTTTTGGATTTTTCTGTACCTTTAATTATTGCACTGATGAAATGTCTGATTCTCACAGAATGGCAAGCGTTTCTCTTAATGTTAACATTTTTTCCATTGTTAACATTCAGGGCTCTGTTGGCATCAACGAGCCCCACATTCTGGGATTTGATAGTAGATGCATTATCATTACAGGAACGCTTGTGAAGTAAGTGTTTGCAGCACTGTTTCATTTTTTCCCTCACCTATTTTATTTGTATTTCATCAATGCAAACACATTTCAAATCTCAGCAGCTAATTTCTTAATATTTATTTCATTACTAGCAACTTTTCCCCTTTCTCCTTCTCTTTCACACTGGTTAAAATTTCTGCTACTTCGGTTTGTTCACAGTCCTGACATGAGTTCTTGTAGAAAAGTTTGTACTTTTAAACAGATGGATCTCTTAGTCATGTTAGAACCTCATGCCTTCTTTTTCTGAAGTGTACCAAAAAGACTAAATCTGATAATATAATTTCAAGTGAAATGCAAGGTGAATAATACTATTTAGTACAAAAAGTTTTGTTCCTCCACATGCCCCAAAAGTTCTCTATTTTACTGACTTTAGAATATTAACTGACTGCAGTTCTGACTTACATACAGATGTGGAGTAATTGCTCTAGTCTCCTCTAATTTCACTCCGATTTATGCCTCAGCTTCCTAGAAAACAACAAAACATTTAAAATATAGTAAAAAATACAGGTTTAGGAGTACTTTTCTACCAATTTAGATAGGAATAGAAATTTCCCTTTTCTCTAAAAATATATTTATTCTTCCATTTTTTTTTCATTAGGCTTATCATATTTTTAGGAAAAGAATAATTCTGGAAACAGTCTATAAGAACAGACTATAAGAACAAATAACCCAGAAGCGTGAGTGAACAAAATAATATTTAAGGGTTTTTTGTATCTATAGCAGAGACAATCTACACAATGAGTCTTTAGAACACAATGTTTTGTTGTGATGTATTTTGGGGGGATTATGACAAGTATACAGGCAAAAAATAAGACAAGCTAACCTGAAACCTAATTATCAAAGAAAGTGAAACAATCTGTTTCTAGCAGGAAAATATGAATCATACTGTGGATTAACAGAGTCAAATGCTGTCCAAAACTCAAAACCAGTGTCTGTAGAAACACAGAATCATGGAATGGATTGTGTTGGAAGGCACCTTAGAGATCATCTAGTGCCCAACCCCCCACCATGGGCAGGGACACCTTCCATAAGACCAGGTTGCTCAAACTCCTGTTCAGCCTGGCCTGGAACACTTCCAGGGTTGGGGCATCCTCAACTTCTCTGGACGTCATGCTCCAGTGCCTCAACATCCTTACAGTAAAGAGTGTTTTCCTAATATTTAATATAAACCTACCTTCCTTCACTTACAGCCATTCCCCCTCGCCCTACCAATACAAGCCCTTGTAAATAGGTCCTCTTCAGCCTTAAAAGGCATCAGAAGGTTTCCCGCTCAGAGAACACTAAACATTTTCCCCTCCAATGCCTCTTACAGATGCAAAACACAAGTTTGTTATCCTGCCTCCGATCCTTCCTTGAGATTCTTCTCTGTGGCAATGCCTTCAAAATCATTTAGCACAGTCAGGTAGAGGCAAGTTGAGGGTATTGCTTAGTTGATTCTGTGAGGAATAATTGTTTCACACTCTTTTCTGTGATCTCTATATATCAAGCATTCTAAGTGCTAGTATCATTAATCTCTGGCATGTTGTCACAAAAGGAACTGTGAGGTATTTATAATAGTTGGGGTCCTTTTTACTTCATAGTTGGACTTTTTCTCACCTGATAATGTTCCAAGACTTACAAATATGGTTTTAGCACATTGTAGTGACAAGACAATATGTAACTCTGTAATAATAGTAATAATAACAACAGAACATTAAAACCTGAATCACACAAATTAGAATATGACAGAAACTGTGCAAAGCAGATGTATGCATAGCTGAGCACTGGCATCAGATTTGCAAAAACAATACAGTTTATTTGCTACTGTAATGATTGAATAGACATAAGTCAGTTATGCTAAGTTTTAAGACTTTACATGTAGATTGAAAATTATAACCTACTAGCTGTTTTAAAAGGCAATACATCTTGACTGTTCCTTAATATAATTTACCTACAAGGTTTATGAGGTTTTTAACAGCCAAAAAGGCAACTTGAAGCTCAAATAAAATTTCCCTTTCACTGCTAATATCTCATTTACACCATACTATCACATTTTCTCTGCTGATTCTAGTTGATTGTGATTTGAGGAAATAAAGAGGGGCCACAGCAGCATTCAGAGTAATTTTAACTTTCGGTTAGACCAGAAGTCTCACCTTGACAGAATCAAATAGTTTCCCACTGTCCTTACCTTCTCCTTCTTTCTCAGAATTTAGGATAAAATGTCAGGATTACCCTTGAGATAAGAGTAGCTGCTCTCACTATTGATGGACTAAAAAGGCTTGCTAAGATTTATACAATCCTTACTCTTCCCAGAGAGAACGGCACACTTTTATACTAATGTAATTTCATTTTTCTGCTAAACACTGGAGACAAAATTTCTTCTCAAAATCCTTTCAAAGTACAGCTGCAGCTATATCCTTCAGGAAGCTGCAGTTTGACTTGTTAGGGTTCTCAGAGGAAAACAAGATCAATAACTTGTCACAGCAAGAAAGGGTTTACTGTCTGCAGGGTGTTGTAATATAGCATTCTGTATAAGGAAAAAATGGGAAGAAAAAGCCCAAAACCACAATTCTGAGTATGCCTCTTGCGTTTGGACAGGCTGATACTAAGCTAGTTAAACAGTTTATTTTTGCAATAATTTAACACTCATTATTAGTTATAAGTGCAATTTTGTAACAACACCTTTATGGTTGGGGCTACTTTGTAAACATGATGTGTAAAAATCCTGCTTCTTTTGATTTGATTCTGAGTGATGTATAAGCACAAAGAGGCAATTCCTGAAAAAACTGCTATAACCACAAAGGAAGCAACTGAAAGTGATGACAAGATAAAGCTTTATTAGAAATTTCTAAACTAATGCCTTTAACCTTTCTGCCTTCTCTATTTCATTGTAAGATAATGAATCTCTTACATTAGGCAACAATGAATATGTAATTCTTTAAAATTTGGATAAACATGGCAGCATATTGACCTTGGACTTGTATGCTTTATTAAAGAATTGAGCAATTAATTCTGTTTTGTTTGGCAATTTATGTTTGCAATGCAAGACATGTCAAGTTTAATGGCACATTCTGCTGATAGGGATTGAAAGCAAATGTCTTCAACTTTTTAATTTAATAATCTGTAAAATTACAAATTATTATATCATTTTACATTAGTGTTTTTATGGAATGGAGAAGAAATATCAAATTAATTTTTGTTTGCCTCTGAAGTATGTCACCTTTCTATTCACACATCCTTGAAATGAACAGCTATAGCTATAGTGTAAAAGTCCACAAAATTTAATAGGCCTGGCTTCAACCTGAATATGGAAAGTCAGAGAGGAACTATCAAAATAAGTGATCATCATGTGAGGAATATCAGAATCACAAGACAATTTAAGCTAGGAGAGCTCTGGAGGTAATCTAGTCCAACCTCCCCGTTGAACTAGGTCCTGTTAGAGCTCTTTCTTGGGTTGTTGTCCAGTTGAGTTTTGTATACATCTCACAGACTCTATGGACATTTTTGCCAGTGTTTAATCAGCCTCATAGAGAAAAAATTTCTTTTCTATTTCTAAGAGGAATTTCTCATATTTAATGTCAGAATCCTACGTCTTCTATATGAGCCTGCTTTGGAAGGGAACCTCTAGATAACACCAGTTTCACCTCTCTGCTGAGAGGAGGACCACAGGTTAGATTAGCCTTGTCTGGCTGAGTCACTAATATTTTCAAGAAAAATTCCTTCACTTCTCTGGGCAGCCCATCCCACTGTTCAATTGTCCTCAAAGTTAAGATCTTTTTGCTCTTACATACAGATGGAGTTTTTCCTGAAACGAGTTTTCTTTTGCTCATCATGTTGCTATACATCTTCAAGAAGATTCTGTTTCAATTTTTCTACACTGTTCCTATGGGTATCCCCTGTTAGAGTCCCTCTAGTCTTGTCTCATCTCCAGGATGAATGAACCAACTCTCTCAGAGGCTTTGCTTTACTCCAGAACAAAACAATCTCATTGGTCATTTGTTGGGCTCACTCCAGTATGTTGATGTCTTTTTTGTTCTGGTAAGCCCAGACCTGGACACAAAACTCTAGATGTGATCTCCTAAGTGTCAGATAGAGGTGAGACCATATAAATGCACATACATCACAGTATGCAGTCAGCTTCCTTTGCAGCCAGGACACTTCACTGACTCTGCATCTGTGTCTCCAGATATTTATAAAGGTATATCTATATCTGTGGACATATATTTCTGTCTGCTACATGGATAAAAGTAAGCCCAGAGTGTGCTTTCAGCAATTTCATGGAGGAGCCACAAATAGTAAGAGATAGTGAGGGAGATGGATGATATCAATAACAGTATCTGTAGATGTCTTCATAAATAGATAGATCCATGTAATATAAAGATACTGAAGTATCTCTATATTGACCTATTATTGACTCTTGAGGACAGCAGATACTAGTAAATGGCTGGAAATTGGGCATGGTATTGTTGATCATAATCCTTGGAGCCTGAAAATGTAGTAGAATTTTCAATGCCTAATCATGCCCATATCGCATCTCATTTTACATAAAACCATACCAAAAGACTTGCTGAAGTCAAAGTAAATGACATCCACTGATGCCCTGTTGACTACAGATTCTGTCATTTTACAATAGGAAACAATCAGGTTGGCCATGTTAGATAGCCCTTGTTAAATCCCTTCTGTCAGGTTCCCAGGCACATTTTGCTCTACACTTACTTAGAAGTAAATTCAAAGAGGATTTTGATGGACAGACTTCACAGGGATTGATGTGAGGACATTTCCTTGGTCCTTCTCCTCTCCTTCAAGATGGATGTGACTTTTCCAGTCACCAGAAACATTCCCCAGTCACCACAGCCTTTAAAAGCTGATAGCAGTCTCATGGTGGCATCACTCAAATAAAGAACAGAGAGCACACTAACATCTAGCACTTATTTTGTAAGTGGAAACAAACAGATTGAGGACAGCCTTTCAAAGAAAGGCTTGAGGAAACTGGTAGATGTGGGGTTGGACTTGAGCCAGAAATGTACACTTGCAGCCCAAAAAGCCAATTGTATCCTTGGCTGCACCAAAAGCAGTGTGGAGAAGGAAGTGGCTCTGCCCCTCTACCCTGCTCTGATGAGATCCCATCTGGAGTGCTGCATCCAGCACTGGGGTCCTCAGCACGGGAAGGACATGGACCAGTTGGAACAAATCCAGAGGAGGGCAGATGTTAGATAGGATGGAGTACCTCTAAGAAAAGGCTGAGACACTTGGGGTTGTTCAGCCTGGACAAGAGAAGGCTCAAGGGAGACCTTCTTCTGGGCCTTTCATTTAAAGGAGACCTACAAGAGAGATGAGGGCAAAACTTGTAGCAAGGTCTGTTGGAGAAGGGGTAATGGCTTTAAACTGAAGAAGGGTTGATTGAGATTAGATATATGGAAGAATTTTTTACGTAAGGAAGAAATAATGATGATAGTAAAACACTGGAACAGGTTTCCCAGGGAGGTGCTAGATGCATGCAGTAAGACTGTAATACACTTTTGCACATTAATAATTTGATGGAAATGCTATTCCTAATGCCATCTAATGCAGGATACTGTTGGCCTTCTTTACCATGAAGGCACACTGGTTGGTTTTGGATTTGGGTTTTGGTTTTGGCTTTTTCTTTTGTTTTGTTTTGCTTTTTTTCAGAAAGAGAAAAGATACCACGAGTATATGATTGACTTACTGTTCATTAGGGCTCCCAGGTCCTTTTCTGAAAAGCTACTGTCCAGCTACTCCATCTTCAGTGTTTACTGCCACATAAGATTATTTCTTCCCAAGTGCAGGTCTTGACATGCTGCTTTGCAGAAGTTTGTTAGGTTTGAGTTGTCCCATTTCTTCTGCTGGTGAAGGACTTTTTGGCACTGATTACAAACCTTTGAGCCTCACGGTTTAGCTGATTTTCAATTCACTTTCTGGTTCAATTATCTGTTCTATACCTCATCAATTTGTCAAGGAGGATGTTATGGGAGATTGTTGAAAGCCACACTAAAATCAAGAAAAAAACTGTCTGCTGTTCTTTCATTATGTATCAAGCCAGTTTCCTAATTACAGAAGGCTCTTAGGTTGGTTAACCATAATTTACCCTTCATAAATTTTTGCTGACTTCTCCGGTCAACTTCCTATCCTTCATATATCTGGAAAGGGTTACCAGGAATATTTCCTCACTCTTCTACCCAGGGATTGAAATGATCAGCCTGTAGTTCCCAGGATTTTCTGTCTTAACCTTCTTTGAAGATAGCGGTGACATGTTCTTTTTTCCAGCTCTCACATAAGACAGAATCTTTATGCCCCTTGTAGATCACCTCACCACATTAACATATGTCATACACTTCTTTGTGTTTGATGTGTCAGCAGCAAATTGCTCAAATGAGCAGACTTCAAGATGGACCATTCATGAGCTTGGAGGAGATGACCCTAAAAAATAACCAACCCTTCTAGCCTCCTTTTCTCTCCAGAAACATATCCCACGGGATTCTTTAGGCAGATCTCTGAAAATGCCAAATCTCTAAAGAAGCCCACAGTTGTGATACTGCTTTTTGCCCTGTTCTTTCCTCTCTGGATCCTGACTCCACTAGTCTGTGGTTACTACAGCCAAGGTCACTGCAGCTCTCAGCCTATATATGCTGAGCATTTCTTTGTTTGGGAGTATTGTATTCAGTAGACCATCTCCCCTCTTCATCTTTATCACCTGTGTTAGGGAGGTGCCACCAGTACAAGTCATAAACCTCCTGTGTTACTGCTGCCTTGTGGTGTTGTCCTTCTAACATGTAGTGGGGAGATTCAAGTCCTCCATGAGAAATGAGACTTACAACTGTGAGACTTCTTCCAATTGTATAAAGAAGGTCTTTTTTACTTCTCCCCAATTAAGCAGTCTGTAGTAGACACCCACAACAGTACTGTACATATTACCTATTAACTTCATGGATCAAATCCTGTATATTTCAGGTTCCATTAATAATAAGTCCTTGCAGAAGGATGTTTCAGATTTGATAGGGCTAAGACTGGGCTCCATATTGCACCATATAAGGAGTTGCTCTAATGTCATCAATGTCACTGCTGATAGTACAGATGCTGACTCTTCATTTTTTCATGAGAAAATAAAATAATAATAATCTACAAGTAATAATGGAAGCACTCTGATGTATATTGTAATTGCATGTTCTGTTCAGTAAAATTTTATTTAGGCTAATTTTCCAGAACCTTACTTTTATAATTGACACTCCTCTGCTACAGAATCTAATTAGATTCCATGTCACTCAGTAAATTGGAAACTTCATTCAAATGTAAATCACACTCGTTTAGGAATGTACAACCTGAATAATCAGATGCATGGGATAGGAGATTTTTTAAGGCAAACAAACTATGTGATATGAAACTATGTAATCTGAATGAAAAATTTCTATGCGTTTTATAGTTGACTTCACATAAATGAATATGTTGCAATTTTTATCCAGTATGCTTCAGAACATAAGTTTCATTTTCCATTTTTTTTACTAGTTACACAAAAAATTCCAACTCCTTACAGTGTGTTGCTTTTTGTCGCATAGTAAATTTATTTGACTATGACTTGTGAAATGAGTAGGAGAAAATTCTTGTTTACAGCCTACAATGTATATTAGAATTTATTCTAAGCATCTAAATTGAACAAGAGAATTTCAGAACAGGCTTAGCTTCTCTCTGTAACAGACATCCAAAACAGATTGCCTGCAAATAATTTAGCACTAGATTTCCTGTGATCTTCCTGTGTACTGGATGAATTAGTCTCTTTTATTTACTTCATTTATGGCATGAATGTAAACCCCTCAAAAAACAAAAACAAAAGCAAAAAACACATCACTGTACAGAAAACATATTGTCAAATATAATTGGAGATAGATGCTGAAGTCTCAATAACATGACAGGTCGGCACCACACAGGAGGTTTATGATGGGTGATCAGGGAAACTGCAACTACAGAGCAGGAACATGGAGGAAGACAACAAATGAAGGAGAAACACTGTTTTCTCCTCACTCTCTATTGCCTTTAACATCATGGCTCTAAGCAGTCTCTGGAAAACAGTAGCTCGGATTGAGCAGCACCAGACACCCATAAGTATGATTATTTTTCTTTTATAACACTGCATGGGTAATTTTTGTATGTGATCTGCATTCTTCCTTTTGGATTCCTGGATATAATGAAGAAACACAGTGACACGGTTTACACAGAATATTAGTATTTAATGTACTCAGTATAAATCCAAGTAACTTGCATAAATAAAGCATAAAGTGGTGTTTTGAAAATTGGATACTCAAATATATACTGCGTGCTGGAAAAATACATTTTGTTATATAATTACTTTCTTTAACTTTTGTAGAATTTCACAGTCTCGTCCTTTGCCTTCCATCACCACTGATATCTTTATTAGTTTTAATGTCACTATGTCAGAAAAAACAAAAAAACTAAAAATTAAATAACCCAACTTAATTTTTATTGGTGATAAAAATTGTCTCACTGGCATTCAAAAAAAAATAAAGATTGGGTTTTTTTTGTTCATTTATGATTGACTACCTTGAGAAAAATATTTCAATCAAATATTCAGCCAGTCAGTTACAACTGTATTGCTTTTCTAATAGATAAATTTTAAAAAATTTTTTTAAAAAATTCAGATATTTTTACTGAGGTAATTTTTTTAAAGCTTCCAAGGAACCTGCTCCTTCAAGTTTCTTAGATGTTTTGGAAGTCTTAGACCAAGATTACATATAAGACCTCCTCCACTTTTGGGGATTATTATTGGTTCTCAAGTGTATTTGTTATTCCAGACAGTTCTTTGCTAATCATGAAAGTCCAAAAATAATCTTTTATAAACATTTAGGTACAAATATAGAGTATGATTGATAGACCCAATGTAGGGGCTTAGTAAGGTGTCTTCTGATTTTATGGTCTTCATTGGACTGCTCAGCTACTGTTGTTTTTATTGTGGATTCTAAAACTTGCTCTTTATCCTAAAAATGTTGAATTACATGCATTCAAGAATTATTCAGGATGCAATAATATACCTATATTTTTAAAATCTCCCCCTGAAGAAAGGTGACCTTTTTCTTCTAAACATCCAAACTATCTATATTCTTCTTGGTTCTCACTGGAAAGTTTATTATTTGCAGAGAAATATAGATCACATATTACTGTGGTCAGACTTAGAAATACCTGGACAAAGTTTGAAATTAAATGCAGTGATAATCTTAAGATTGATGTGCTTGCTATCCTCAGCAACATGACTTCAGGAACTGAACTTTGATGAGCCTGGTGAGCCCCTTCCAACTCATTATTTTTTATGATTCTATTATTTTATTCAGGTATTTCACAAGCTAATGTAGGTTTGGTCCTTGCCTTTATTCAAATGGAGGGTAAGTATTAGGTTTATAAATTTTTTTATTTTTTATATATTATGCATTATTCTTAGCCTATCATAGATGTGAGCTTAATAATATAAGCAAAAGCAAAGTTTCCAGAAGCTTCATGTCTAACTTTCCAAGAATACTTGGAACAAGGGCGCTCAAAAAGCAAGATAAGTCTATCAATATGTAGTACAGGTATTGCAGAGGAGGGGAAAAGACCAATGGAAAGACCTGCAGGATTCTATTGTTCATGTGTTGATTTATTATATTGTCTCCTAAAACAGCATGACATCAAAAAGAGGAGAAAAATTGCAGTTGTGCAGGTAGACAGTACAGTTCTTAGGGCAAATGTTCAAGTGTCATAAAGAAAAAGGCCTTTATGGAATAGTTGAAAAATCTCAGCACAATTCAGGCTGGAAGAAAACTCAGGAGGTCTCTAGTGTAACCCAAAACGGGGTCAGCTGTGGGGTCAGACTCTGTTGTTCAGGGATTTATAGTCTACAGATGGAGACTGCACATACTTTTTAGGCAACATGCTTCACAGCTTGACTGACTTGGGGTGAAAATGTTTTTCCTAACTCTCTCTTTAAAACTACTTTGCTTCAGTTTAAGCCAATTGTTTCTTGTTTTCACAGCACGCAGCACTAAGAACTGGAGCTCCACCATTTTCTGATCCCCTGGCACTGGAGGCTGGGTGGGTTGTTTGGAGATGATCTCTCCTCCAGGCTGAAAAATCCCCAGGCCCCTTCCTGAAGAGCTGCTCCCAGACAGGCAGGACATTGCACCAGCATCACAGAAAGCACATAGCTTTGCAATTTTTCTGTGTGGGCAGAAATGGGGGTTTCTGTCTGCCCATTCCTCTAGCATGCCCAGGTCCTTCTGAATGCCAGCTCTGCTATTGAGTGTGTTGGTTGCTTATCCACACTCCCACACAGTTTGACATTAGTTCCATGCTTGATAAGAGACAACTCCATCACTTCCTCCAGACTCATGCAATGCTCCACTTTTGCTAGCTTCCAGTATGTGGCCCTTTTGCCCACCTGTTACTTGTTTTCCACGCATTTAATTGTCCACCCCTCTAGACCATAAAGTTCCATTGTAGGTAGAAGAATAGCATGAGAGTTGGTGTCAAAAGCCTTGCTAAAGCTGAGGTAAATGATATTTACCCATCCATAGGACAAGTAATTTTATGACTGAAGACAATCAGGATTGATCAGGGATGACACCACCTTGGTACTTCTGCGCTGATTGTTCCCAGACACCTACTTCCCCTTCTGTGCCAAGAAATGTGTTTCCAGAGGTCTGACTCAAAGATTTCCCAAGGGACTAAAGCAAGGCTTGCTTGAGCTTCAATCTTCTTTGAAGGTAAGTGCAGCACTTTTTCCTGTTGCTGTGGACGTCCCCTGATCTCCACAGTTCTTCAAAGAAAATAGAGGACACCCATTTAAGGATGACTTTATGAGCACAGAAGCCTGGGAAACTTTGTTGGCGAAGTCTGAGCTAAGGAAGATACTGGATACAAAACATCAGTGTTTACTTTTTCTTCTGTGCCTGAATCATCAAGCCAATTTAATAACAGGCATACATTTTCTTCGTTCAGCCTTGTCATACTAAGGCACAATAGAAAGTCCTTTTACTCTTTTACTGTTTTTAACATCTTTTGCAAAAAAAAAAAAAAAAAAAAAAATCTCCGTGTGCAAATCTTCAGCTTCATTCTTCCTTGTTAGGTAAAGCCAAGGCTGCCATTGATTACCATATCCCCAAACAACTTCTTTCTAGCAACTAGCACAGTCTCCTGCGTGTCATCCCAAGCTGGCTCAAGTGTCTGGATCAAGAAGCTGATTCTCACACCTTCTGGAAATATCCTTGACTCCCTTCCCACCATGTTGCTATGCTAGGAGATGTCATGGAGGTTCAAGATCCTCAAGAACATGAGCTGGTGATCCCAAGATATCTTCAGGCAATTTAAAGAATGCTTTGGCCTAAACTGTGGTTTGTAACATATCCCCACCATGCTGTTACACTCACCGACCTCTTCTTGTGTCCTGATCCATGAGTTCTCAGCTAGATCCCTCTCTGCCATGTGGAAAGACATCACACATTTTAGGCTTCTTCACACATAGCACAATCCCCCAATTTTGTCTTCCCTGAATATCTTGCACCTGTCTCTAACTTTACTTAGGCTGTGTGAGCTACCTAACTCTATCTCAGTTCTTCCAATAACCTCATAGATTTTTTGGACAAAGTACAAATATCTAGTTCCTCTTGGTACTTCCTCATGTACAGATGTTTGTGCACATACACTAGAAATTTATCATCTTTTGCCTTGTTTCTTCTTTCATGAGGTGTCTCTTGTTGTCAAAAAAAGAAAAATTAAATGCTCATTAAGATTTGTTGTTTCTTTAGCCTATGTGTTTTCAGTAATTTGCAGAACAAAGTACTTGCTGTTTTACATCTTTCTTGCAGGCATAAATATGTGCCTACAGGCTTCCAATGTCTATTTCTGAAAACAGTCAAACAGTCATCAAACAAAAGCAAGATTGAAAGAAAACAGAAAATGCTAAAAGAATTACCCATGTTTTGGAATTTTTGATTGGAACCTTACATCTTGGGTAGTCTGAAAATGTATGAAACTACATGCCCAAAGGAACCAAAATGCATAGTTTCCATTTGGCTCCAGCAGATATTTCTACTGGTTAAACAGGAGCCAAATTCTGCATGTCTTCTTGCTTTGTCTATGTTTGTCTTCCCATCTGGATTGACAGAGTGAAAGAGTGACAGAACATGCTGTGGAGAAAAAGAAACAGATTGGAAACACTTTGAACATGAGAAGAGTTTTGCTCCTGCTGAGCATTACTCCCTTGAAGCTAAAGGGCTCTATTCATCAGTCACACATTGGGTCTTTGTGAACAACCAACACTCAGCTCCTGTGGAGCCCAAGTCTGGGCAAGCAGCTTGAAGTTTTTCTGTATTAGTCTTGTACAACTCAGATCTGAAAATATTCCTTTTACAATGAATTGATTAATACTGTGGAAGAGAAAATGTTCACAGGGTTGTTTACACAGACTATGTAATCTATCCAGCTGGAGCACTGAATTCAAATGAATACAATTAGGAGAAGCTCTACAAATCTTTAGTATGCACAGTAGCAGTACAAAGACAGTTGATTGTGAATTTAGCATCTTATATTTTATTTTACAGTATATCTCTGACAAGGTATTTTTAGACTAGAAAGGTGTGTAACCTCACAGTTCTCCAGAAATTTTCAAGCTAAAAATTTTTATTGCTTTATTTTTTCTTTGAGTTACCTTATCACAGGTATTACTGGCTTCATTGGTGCTCCTACCTGTACCAGCCTTCTCTAATCAGTGCCACATATAATAACTTGGGACACCTTGCACTCAGTGGACTGGAATGATATAGTTCACAGAGAATGAAGATAGGTTAAGTATTTTAACATGCATTTTCTCTCTTCTGCTTCTACTAATCTTTGAATTATTATGCAAACTCAATATTTTATTGATAATTAGGAGCTGGAAATGAAAATTGGATTTACATTTAATGCCTACATAAAGAGAGATTAAATTAAAAAGTACTGGGGTCACCTTGTCTCATTGTTTAATGTGCAAAGACCTGAGGTTTCAGGGCTTATTACACACAGAATGTGTTGCAAGATCAGACCGCATTAAAGATTGAAGGAAGTACAATTCCATGAAGACATAGCCTGTTCAGTCTATTCTTCTTTGGCAACTCTTCAATGAAGACTGCAAATATTTGGTTCTCAGGCAGATAAGAATATTACTGAGGTAGAAATTAATACAGTGTGAATTTGAATGCGGGGAGACTTCAGTACTTAATAAGGAGTGACAGTGCTGGGGAGACACAATCAGTGAACTGAAGACAACTATAAGACTTTCACGTCTCATAGTAGGGAAGTAGAGCATAAATGTAAAACAATTGCAGTGCTGGAGTGGGTGTTTTTTAAAAAATATTTTGGTGTATTGATTACCTTACTTTAATTTTTTTATTAGCAATTCATATATTTTCTAACCTATAAAATACATTCATTCACAAGAAAAAAGGCAATCTCAGTTCTGCCTGTCAAATATGCAGAACCATTATTAATTTGATTTAGTATTAAGAGAAACAGACCATTTTCCATTTGTTTAGTATAACTGGTTTTGTTGCAACTGTGTGTTTTAAAAGCTAGGTGGAAAAGAGGTTAATAGTGTTTGGTGAAAATTTAATACTGGACACTTTTTATTCACAATATAATTACTTTGCTTGTATATATTATAATCCTTTCTGGATTTCTCAGAAGAAGTTGGCATTTCTTATATTTAATGTACTACTATTTTAATGTATGTAGAAATTATCACTTTTTACCTGCAACATTTACTATGTCAAGAGGAAAAGATGAAAAAAAAATAATAAGAAAAGGAGTTTGTGTGTGGTATTATAACTGTTACCATGGGAAAAAGTTATGGCTGCCACTGTGCTGGGTTCCTGTGGGAGTCTGCCTTTTTTTCTTCTGGCTCACTGCATAGCTTTTGGACTCGACAACTCTGGCTCAGGTCTTAGTCAATCTCAGTTGAATCTTAGTCTGTCTCAAGTTAAGATTTGCACAGCACATTTGGTCACACAGAAACCATGCTGTACCTCGGGATTTCCATGTTCCCTGTTAGAAACTGGGAAACATGGTACATTTGTAAACCTACCCAGAGCTTAAGTTTTCTGTTACTGACTTACCTAGAAATTCTATCAACCATAGATAATGTAGGACTGACACAACTGGTAAGATTGGATTTTCAGACAGAATGGCATTAACTGTAACTGTTTCCTGAAGATAAGTATTCAACTTGTCCCTTTTGGTAATGGAGGAATAGTTGGTAGGAAAGGCAAAACAAATTGGCAAAACATATTTCTGCAGCAGAATGTAAATACATTCCTTGTTTCTGAGGAAATCACCTGTGTTTGAATCCCTATATATATTTAAATTTTTTTAACCAATTACTTTATAATTTAAAAATTCAGAAGAAGTCCTGAGATCACAACTAAAAATATCAATCTTCTTCGTCTGAAAGAGTATATTACAACTGGACAAAATTATTTTGTTCTAAATTTTTTTCTTTCATTGTTTTCAAGAATTCCAATTCCTCACTGTACAATATGCTGGGCAGGAGAAAGTCTCCAGTCTTCTCACTATTTCTGCCAAGTTTTTAGAACATTCTTGCCAATGAACAAGGAGGAAGATCAGACTCCCCTTAGGCTGAACTGGGGCAAACCCCTTGATATCATCTTCTTAAATAAGATTGTTATATAGGCTCTAGAGGCTTATTCTATCTTGAAAGTGTGTGTAACTTCTGTGACATATTAAGAAAATTGCTGCTGCTGTGAATTGCACAGTTTTTCACTACTGCCTGGTGGCAGAAAATTGTGATAGAGAAGCACCTATACTGAGGAGTTCTGAAGGATTTTGGAAGAAAATTGCTAAATGTTTTAACCATGTGAGATCAGCCTTTCTAATTACTCAGAGAAGTGAAATGTTATCTAATTTCTGCTAAGACTAACTGGGAATATTAATAATTGATAATTACAGAATACTCTTCATTAAATGAAAGGGAGCATGGGACTATTCTTGTTTGGATGTTTTAATTTACGTGGTATGTAGAGTGCAAAAGTCTATGAGACCTTTTTTGGTGTTTTTTTCTCTTTTCCTCATCCTCTATTGAACAGTGTAAACACTGTGGTTTTGTGATTCCATTAAGTCATGGAATATTCTGAGTTTGAGGGCACCCACAAAGAGCACTGAGTTCAACTAAAGTAAATGGCCCATACAGGGATTGAACCCATGAACTTGGCATTTTAAGCACCATGCTTTCAAATATCAAATTATCTCTCAAAGGAGATAATAGGTGAAGATTAAATAAGAAGTTAAACATTCAAGAATCCTAACCATGATAAGCTTACTTTGATTCTTGCTTTGAACTAGCATGGAAGGCAATTATACTTTATTGTATTAAATACATGGCTTGTACTTTTTCCTTTTCCCAATATGACTTCACCATATCTAACATTTTGTCAAAAAAACCCCAACACTGTTTTGGGAAAGCAAAATACCTGTGGGGAAAGGAAAAACAGCTTTTTGCCGTAGATAATTATTAAATACTAACAAAAACACTTCCAAGGTTAGGAAAGAAGAAGCAAAATGAGAAGTTCAACTTACCATCTAAAAATGAAAGAAGAGGTACAGGAACCAGAATACCATTAAATCAAATTCCCAAGATAAGAAGTTACTGAGAGGTGGGGGTTCCTCACTGAATCTTCCATTCACCTCTCTTAGAGAAACCTAATTTGAAAAGACAGATGAGATTTCTCCACTCTGAAGATTATTTATTAATAGGTTGATAAATAAAGCACTGCAACTTACCTTTCCTTAAAGGTAAATGGGTATAGAAACAGGAGAGGCCCATATGGAGGAAAAAAAAAGCACTAGTTAAGTGATGGATTATGATTCCTTACCCTGGAGACTTCATAGCATTAGAAAAAGTATAGAGGAAGTGTATGGCTCTTCTGTAGAGAATTTTTAAATCACTTTCTCTTGTTTTGTCAATCGTAAAATTGGAAGAAATTTTCTGTCTCAGAACTTCCCACCCCAAACAAGGGAAGAAGTAGGCAAAATAAAGAACTTGGTTTTGTGAGGAAAAGAGGTATAAATCTGTGTATCTCAGAACAGAGGGGGTCTTAACTATTGGGGTTTTTTTTGAGAGCAGATTTCAAATTAATTTATTTGAACCTTTTTAAAACAAATACAACAAATACATCATAACGCTATTATGAAATAATGTCAGATCAGCAGTTAATTATATTAAAATAGGGTTAGAAATAATTCAAGCATGAGGGAATGTATGAATTGTGGATGACAGAATTTATTCTATTCTAAGGCTTTTTCATTGATTTATGGTTGAGAGTTGAACATTAATAGTTAAAAGCTTTTCAGAAAAGAGAAAAACACTGGGTAAATAGGGACTATGCAAGCAGATAGGGAAGAAAAGTTTGAAATCCTCAAACACAACACCAGGGCCAGTATACAAGCATATTGTGTTGTTATCTATTCATTAGTCTGTCACTAACAGTTACAGATTAGACACACAAAGAGAAGGATCCTACAGAAGAATATATATTCTAAACATTTAGATAAAAACATTCACCATATATGAGAGAAAAGATGAAACCATTTTTTCTCTAGTAGTATGCTTCACTTCCACTTGATCACTTTTGAACACCTGGAAAATTGTATCCTACAGTAACTGTCAAGTTTTGCATAAGTAAAATGTATTTTCAGCTGAATTTAATTTTGTTTCCAACAACAACAACAACAACAACAACACAGTGGTCTCAGGTTGAAAATTATTATTCTTCTTTTCTGTAATTCTATGTCACAAATTATGTTTTGGGCTTCTAGTTTTTTATTAATTACATGTTTCTGTGAATTGACTGGAGAGCTATTCACCATAACATGTTTAGTCGGAGTTTAATTCTTTCCTTTGTTACTTTAATACTTAAAAAAAAAAAAAGAGAATTGCCTGTATACAGGTGTAGACAGACATTCAGCTTAAAAATAATTTGCAAAACTTCCAAATGGTTTCTGTCTGACAGAGAGGGCTACTTTGGCTTCCTTTATTTTACTTTCTTTGCCACACTTCATCCTCCTGTTAATGAGGACATGTTTATAAGACCAGTTTATTGCCTATCTAAAATCAGACATTTAAGTAAGCGTCTATCAAGAATAGTTCCAAACACAATTTCCAGAAGGAATATATTAATATATTTATCAGTGCACACACTGGTTTTTCTTTTTCACCACCTGAAGTTCTGTAAATTCACAACTAGAACAACTGAGCTAGAAAAAGGCTTGTGTTTTCTAATCAGTGTCAGAATCTTCCCATTCAGAGCTCCACTGAATGGGAGTCCTCTGCTGTATCTGCTGCACTGCTTCATAGCCCATATTCTTCAACTTCAAATAACTAAGTCAGAAACCTGACAATATATGGTATTTTTAAGACATGTAGCTTTATTTTTGGTGCAGATGGTCACATTTTAATTTTCTTAAGTGGCAGACACTTGTTTGTGGTCATAGGCCATCTTAAAGAAAATGCCTGTCAAACATCTCCAATAATCCCATGTAGCAGGCTATACTCTAAGGGTAACAAAGATTAATTTCTTCACACCATCCTTCCCAGAAACCAGTGCTGCTGCTACCATGTCATAATCTTATAATTCTTTCATTAAAAACTATGCAGTTTATGTAACCTCACTTTTCAACCTCTGAATTTAATGTCTTTGCTCAAGTAACAGCCTTTTGACACACAAGGTTTGCTAGTAGCAGCTGAACAGCTAGTGGTGTTCAGGGTGAAAGTGGTCATTGAATGTTTTCAAGGGAACATCTTTCTTTGTTTTGTATTTGGCTTTTTTGTTTGTTTGGTTTGGTTTGGTTTTTCTTAAATGAGCATTTTTAGCTATTTATTTTGTTTCTCACTTTAGCCTAGAAGGGGTTTTAAAACTTTTATCCCAAGTTTCAGGTGAAAAGCCAGTCCTGAAGCATATCTGACAAATTGATATATTAATAATATATTGATGTCACAAAAATAATTTTTACTCTTTTAAATTTCCAATTTGGTTCGATATAAAAGCCTCTAATATTTCAGAGGTTTATGTCATACCGGGAGTTTTGGGGTATAGCAAGAAAAAGGAGTCCTATCCTTCAGTCTTTTAAGATCAGCGGCCACGATTTGAATAATTTTTTTGACTGAGAGACTTAAAACTGATTAGTCCTTGAAAAGTGATCCTTTCTGTTCTAGAAAGCAAAGGACTGTGTGTGAATGTTTTAATAAAAATATCAACTGTCTACATGATTTGCTAGGGCTGACTGAAAACCTTTGAAATTATGATGGGAAAGATGGATATGAGG
Organism: Fringilla coelebs; assembly: GCF_963513975.1. Taxonomy (NCBI): domain Eukaryota; kingdom Metazoa; phylum Chordata; class Aves; order Passeriformes; family Fringillidae; genus Fringilla; species Fringilla coelebs. Next base: position 80,439,365 of record NC_140028.1, read on the forward strand.
TAACAGTAACATCCCTCACTTATAAACACACAAGGTGACAAACATTGTACCCAGAACACAGACCAGGTTTTAGTGGTGCTTTCATGAGCACATTGTTGCTGAAACGCCTGACAGATTTCCATTCTGCTCTTTAGATGCACTCCCAGGACCTCTGATGGCTCCCCTGATTTGATTAATAGTACCATGCTGAGAATGTATTTATTTCCATGGATTTAGGAGCTCTTTAGAAGCTCATGGATTTAGGTTTGCCTTTGACTGAAGATATCAATGACTGTCATCCAGTTTACTAAAAGAGTTCAGGCTTGTTTCCGTGTCATTAATGCCATTAGTGCTTCAAGATGAAAGCCAAATTAAACTTTTGGTATTAACTGGGAGGGTGCATAACTAAAACCATTTAGTGAGAAAGATATTTAAATTTGAAAAACATTTAATATGTTTTACTTCAAAGCAGTCAGCACTGCCTGTATAAATACAACTTCTGCAAAGATTGTCTGAAACTAAAAGGTGTCCAAGATGCAAGATCTCAAGACCTATTTTAAATAAGTTTATGCAAAAAGGAAATGTCATTATTTAGTCTCCAAAAAAAGTGGACTCTCTATTGAAAAAATGGCCATGGTCACTGTGGTTTTAATTCATATAAATTTTATGTTTTCCTTCCTTGGTTGGGATTTTTTTTTTTTTTACTTTAGAAAATTTTAAACTGAAAACTTAATAATTTAATCTCTTTCCTAAAATATGTCCTTATGGCTCTGTTTCAGGATTTGGAAAATTACCTAGTTATGCTAAGATTTCCTCACATTTGACCAAAAATTGTGGATGAAAATCCAATTTAAAAAAATGGTGGTTAAGAATTTGACAGTGAACATGGCAAAAAAAAAAATAGAGGCAAAATAATAGCTTTGTTATTCTTAAAATTTATTTTAATATTTCAACTTGAAAGTGCATGTGGGAAAGTAGACATTCAGTATGTTTCACCTGCAAATAAGTAAATTTATGGAGTGAGCAGAATATTTTTTTATTATACTGTTCCAAAGCACTTCTGTTTTATTGTCCTCTCCCTCTGAATAACTGCATTTTCTCCTTAGTTTGTAATTCATTCAAAAGCAATCACTCTCTTCTATGTTTGTGCAGCGATCAGCATGACAGGGCCCTGTTTTCAAACTCCATACTACAAAGAGTATGCTGTAAAAAAACAAATGTTTTCTTTCTACCAGTGTTTTTTAAGACTTCACCAGGTGTAAGAAATTTAACCCTGCATCAAGACTGTTGTTTTGCCATGACAGGATAAAAATATGAAGATCAAGTATGGTAAAAGCTGCTGTACCTGGCTGTCATATACTGGATGACAGGTAACAATTTCAAAGATTTTTCTGCATTTACCATCTACTGTGTCAACAACTACTCCACACAGCTTCAGTTCAGACATAATATTGACCACTTGAATTGCTCTAATCTTGGAAAGGTTTTATAGCTATTTGTTGAAATTCTGGCATTTTACCTTATTGATATTGACTTCATTAGAGCAGAGTTTCACTTTACATGTGCACATTTCACTTTGCATGTGTACATTAATGCCCTAGTTTCTGAAATTCAGTGATGACTGGATGACAAAATTTCAACACTGTCACTAGTATCGCTTCTGCTGCTAATCCACTATTTAACTGAATGTAGGAAAAAAACTATTACCTTAATTTTAAACACCAAATTAATCTGAAATTTGTATTTTGTTGTATCTTTTAAACATTGATTAGTATGTAATTGCAAATTTTGTTGGACTAAACACCTTAATGTGATCTGAATACTCAACTGGCATAAATTAATATACTGTAAGTAGCAAGGTTCAGTCAAACCTAATGGAATAAGAAAAAATGTGAAAATTGTAGAGGTTCTCATGGTTCGTCAGACTAAGTGCAATTAGGAAGAGCTGCTAGTACTAGTGGCGCATTTACTCATGTTGCAGGGGGCCCCATCCACACCAGAACATTGCCTAGGGCCCTTAAGGTAAAACTTTTTTAAAATTACAGTCTATCTACTAAGGTAAAGAAGGACATCATAATAATGAATAACCACAGGAGCAAACAGAGCCAGGGGGTAAGTGCATGATTCCCAGATTTTACTGAGTAGGAAATGGATAAATGCTGGCTTAAAATTCTTTCTAGCGTAGTCTCAGCTGCATTCATTTGTTTCCAACCCAAGTTATCTTGCATACTGCAATACAGAGAGACTGATAATTTCATAGTTATTCTAACCTGAGGCAAGGGTATTGTAGGAGTAGCTACTGACTTATTTTTTAGCAGTGTGTTGGGAATGACATTACTGACAGTGAGTAGAAACATTTTTTAGCTAAAATAGATTGGAATGACTCTTGTTCTTACTGAGTATATTAATGGAAGTTACTTGAAACATGCATTTAGGTGAGCACACATTTTAATATCAATCACTGCTGTTTCATTGTCAGAACATGTCACATCCTCACTTTTAGTCCCTTTCTTTAAAATGTACATTTTCAGTCATCTAGTATGGCAGATACTTTTTTGTTTCTTTCTTTATTATTTAATACAGCTTTTCTTACTTTATCCACATATGGAAAAGTATTTTGTGCTATTAAGGCATTTTTTAAATAATGTGAGGCTTTTGTAGATCCATTTTTGAAACCCAAGTTTAAATTAATTTCCACTTTTTGAACTCATAGTTTATGATTTTCAAATGATGTCAGTAGAATGACATAAAGGCTATAATTGATTTTGCTTATGTGTTTGGGGATATTTTTTAATTTATTTGCTAGCTACTACTTTGATTGTAGAGCTGGCTCATGCTTAGTAGGAAGGCTAAAAGGCAAAACAGGCAAAAAGTTGCTCAACGACCATTGCCAGTGATACCTTATTTCATTCAAATAGATGCCAATGCTTCATATGTCACTGACTTACTAAGAAATTAATTTTTTCTTCTATCTTCTGACTTGATAATATTATTTTTTTAATAAATAAAGTGCAGCTACATTGATTTTCAGCTAAAACATAGTAATGGGATTCTGTGATCTTCTTTCTATTTTGAAAATGTAATTTAGTATATTTTCTAGCTCAGTTTTTTTGTTGTTATTGTTGTTTTTGGTTTTTTTTTACTTTAAACCCTTATTAAATAAGAAAAAAAAACCCTACAAGATCAACATCCTTACTGATATAACCATTACCACAATTATTTATGTGCCTGTCATTTCCAAATGTATTACTACAATATTCTTTCTGCAGGGCTAAATTTAAAATGGCTTGTAAAATTTACTTGGTGCAAGGAAAATTCACACCAAGTTCAAGCACATCTATGAAAGGGACATAGCAGGATTGGGTTTCTAAGTTGTCAGTATAGCCTTTCAGTAATAAATTCAAAGCCTGTTTTATCACACTTCAGCTCATTTTCCCACAGCCTCCTACCACATAATATGCTCTAGACAAACTCTTTAGTAGGAGATGCAGAGTCCAGTATCTGATAGCCTTTGTAATATTTCATCTAGGAGCATTTTGTTAGCACATTTGCAGGATTAAATGCACTATAGTAAAATCTTTTAGGCTGCTCCCTACTCCCATGGAATGGAACAGGAGGAGGAAACACACAGTCATATGGGAGGGGAGCTTGGGAAGGAAGCCCGGGGGTCACCTGCTAAGTGCAGAGGCAACCTCAAATTTAAAGGGAGTTATTCAAGCTCTTGACCAACTTTCAACCATATCCATGGACAGAGATTCAGAAATATCTCTAGACAAGCTGTTTCACTGCTTTACATTCTTTACAAAATATTTTCCTACCATTTAATCAGAATTTCCCTTTTGCAACTTGCAGCAGTTAAATCTTGTCTTTTCACAGCGTACCTCAGAGATTCTGTCTTCTCAGTACACCATCATAGGAAGATGAAGGCAGCTACTTCATCCCTCACAGCCTTCTTTTCTCCAGACTCGGCAAACCCACTTGCCTCGGCCTCTCCTTCCAAGCCAGGTGCTCCAGACCCCTACTGCACTTGTAATTCCCCAGTTGAACTGGGCTCAGTACTCCAGACATGGCCTCAGGAGAGCTGACCATGGAATACACCTATCCCTTGAGCTGCAAGATATACATGCCACATACTGGGGACAGGGCTGCCACATTAGACCACAGTTTGTGAGCATTTAACCATCAGGGCACTTGTTAGTTTGGACAGGCACAGCTCCCACACTGGGAACTGTGAAGTCCATCCTCACCAGCAGTCTGCACACTTTGCAGTAAATATGTTTATTTTTCTAGCATTAAAAGCAGTCCACAATGGTACTAAAAGAGGTTTAGGAGAAAAATGCCATGGCACTCAAGGGAGTCCAGGAGTTCATTTTTCATGGCGAAGTTACCTTCTTGCCAATCTACAACATTCATTTCCAGTCAGTAGCTGATTGGCTGAATATAAATGTGTTTGGGTAAATGGAGTCCTGAAGCAGGAGACAAACTATGGCATGAGACTGTTAATGGGTTATATTTTGGCTTAGATATGGGTTAGAAGAGGGAATGAGGAAGAGCCAGGGAAATGAGTATGTGGAGTAAATAGTGTGAAATGGCATAGTTCTGAAATTTGACAGGTTTCCAAGGTTCTTGGTAGACAGCCACAAGGCAGAATACCTATGGGAGCTTGAGGACAGCAATTAATGTAATCCAGACCAATAAGGGTAACAGAGAAACTAAATGTCTCTATTTAATCAGCCAACAGGAGCCAACTGTTTATTTGGAACCTTAGCTAAAAATATCTTTAAATGTTCCCAATAATCATGGAATGGATTTATTGTATTTTATGTATGTATTTTAAGGTTTCCTAACTTTTTTTTTTTCTGACATGTTTGTTGACTTGCTCACAGTTACAATGAACATCCTGAATGAATCTTCCAAAAATTTGTGCAAGTAAGAAGTTTTCTCCATGGCCAGACACACTGGCATGGAATCAATTCTAATATAAGCCGAACTCAGTAATCACTCCATTTTATTTATTTAGGGTTATACTCACAATTATGAGGATAATAATTTATTATATTCCTATTCTTTTGGATGTCAGACTGAATGAGAGGGATACAGCCTTTCTCAAACCACAGAAGTTGCACTAGCTTGTTCCAAGACTGGATAAATTTTGCTTAAGTCAAAATTGCCCTTTTCTTCTACACGTGTTTTTTGTATCAGACTATATATGTAACTAGAAAAGAAAAAAAAAATCAGCATTACACAGTAAAGGAAAGTTTGAATCATATATTTTTGTTTATTATAGGATTCTTTTATCCCAAAAAATTTCTTACAAAAAGTCCCAATAAGTCAGTAAATCCCAAATTTACTGTTTGTAGGTTTCCTTTCTAAAAAAAAAAAATAGAAACCTTTTTTGCATTAATGTGCAATGGTCATCCCTGAAATGTAGCACAACCTTGCATTAGGTTTGACATGCAATGTAGCATTACATCTGTTACACAATGCAGCATGACTGGCAGTGCTCAGCATAAGAGGTCAGAGTTGTTAAATCAACCAAAGCTTTCATTAAAGGGCCTATTTCAGCAGAACTGAGTGGGGAAGGGGGAATCTGTTTTGAGTTTCTTTTCTGAAGGTTGTTGTATCCAGAGGAACATAACAATCAGACAGTAGGGACATAAGGTTCTTAGAATCGCCAAAAAGTGTTTTGACAGAGAAGCCTTTTTGACACCAGTGGACATATGAGGTACTGTCAGCGCTGCAATTTAGAGCAGTTTTAACTATGAGGTTGTGTACAATTAATTTACAATAATTTCTTGTAGTCAGTTTACGTATTCTACAATAGAGTGTTAATTGTAAACTTTCATTGAAACATAATGTTTTTTTCTCTTTCAGAGATGTAATGCAGTCTGGTGTCTCTTTGTCAAAGTGAACAGAAAGGTCCTTCTGGTAAGACAATGTTACTCACATGGATAAAGATTTTTCATCTATTCATTTACAGACTTCACTTCACTTGACACTGGATTTTTAACTACTGCCATTACAGGGGGTGACTGCTGCTATCTATGGCTTTTTGTCAGTATGTGTGTGAAAGTCCATTTTGGAAGAAGTGCAAGAATAGTGGAAGCCTCTGTGGAGCACTTCTTCCCTGGGCAGTCACCAAATCTTCCTTGGAGAGAAGTGTGTTCAGGTACTTCAGGCAGAGAGGCAGTGAGAAAGAGAGAGCAAACGAGTCAGCAAGAGAGATCAAAGGGCTGAAAATCTGCAGATGAGCAGAGAGCAGCTGCATGGAGGAACAGAGAGCAGGAAGCCAGGCTTCACCGGGGGGAGAAAGAGAAAATCGGCTGAGACCCGTGCAAAATTTCTTGCAGCTCAAGAAGCTGCTGATAGCCCACTAAACTAATTTCACAGTCCCATCTGCAAAGGTAAGAGGAGAATGAGTCACAGAACTGGACCTTCTTTATTTCTCTCTCGTCTACTCTTATTACTTTGATTTTTTCCCAGGTATCTCCCTTACGTAGCTCTTTTTAAGGAACAGATGAAGCCATATATACCTCAAAGCTCTCGCTGACTTTTTTGACCTGTCAAGAAACCAGTACTATTTCCACATTTTGCACATTGCCACTTTTCTTATTCCTACATTAGCAAAAAGAAAAATCTGCATCAAAGCAGTAGTAAGACTTAGGTTAAATTTAGAAAAATATACTTTCATTCTTGTGATTCTTTTGGGGTTTTTTCTACTGAAATGCACAGAGCAGACAGGTTAGCCGTATAAGGTTTAGATTGCACATACAGGTATTTCAGATTTTCTGGTTTTGAATGAAGCTTGCAGAATTAAGTATGTTGCACATTGGAATTTTTTGTTGATACTATAGAATCTTTAACTTCTGTGTTAAAAAAGTTTTTTGTTTCTAATGTTTCAGGATTGAATAAAAAAATGTGTATAGGAAAGTGTTTGTTTATTTTGGGAGGGAATACTGGAATAAGAATGACACTTCAAATTGATTAGTACATGAAATTCACCATGTTTCTGAGCACTTCACTGATTCTTTTTTGCTACACTTTGAAGTCAGAATCAATAGCTATTATAATTTCATATGTAGAACAAAAATAGAAGGTTTAGATTTCCAGAGGTACATAGAACAGTAAATATATTTTGAAAGAAATGCATGGTTTCTCTCTTATTTCTTAGGGGGATAGAAAAGATTTAATCAAAATTCACTTTTTTGAAAACTTGGAGGTTCTCCTTGTGCCACAATAAGTTCATTAAACTTCTGAGAAGAGCAGAATTTGAAACACTGCATTTCATATAAATTACTATTTACACCATTTCACTTTCAGCACTGTGACATTATGAAGAACCTGACTTTTCCTTTGGCTTGTATAAAGGTTTTGGTGTCTAACTCTGTGTAGAGTTACTAAGAGGAACAGACAAATGCATCTTGAGGGACAAGGCACTGTAAGATAAGTCTTTATCCCTTTATTGAGTTTCTTTAATTTCACAAAAGAATTTATATATCCTTACTTCCAAAAATATAGAAAAGAAATTTTTTAACTGCAATGCTTACACTTGCTTGCAAGGTTTGGAAGAGTTTCTTGCCAGTATAATTCAGTAAATTTGTGATATCAGTAGTATTCTGCTGAAGTTTTCTTCAGTGCCCTTGCTGAGCCGATGCGTCTTGCTGCTGTGGCAAGTCCTTGCTTGTCAGTCAAATTGCCTACCATGGTCTGGCATCACTATTTATAGCTGAAGGAGTGTCTGGTGTTTTGCATGAGGTATTATATTAGCACAAATTATTGCTAGAGAGTGGTGACATTCACCTTGGATATGCCACATCATGATGTCATTTGCTATCCAAGGTACATGCAGTCTGTCAGATGAAGGCAGTTAGCATCTGGTGAGCCAAGAAAGGCGGAAATTTCCAAATCCTAATATGCCAAACTAATCTCCAATCAAAATTTAAACTGAAGCGAATCCAGTTTGTTTCCTGACATTCTGAAAAGCTTCATTAATCCTTCATCTCTTGTGCCATATTTTAAATTATGTGTAAAAGCCCTAGACTACGTTTTAAGTAAGAAATAGTTCAACATTTAAAAAGCACAACTTAAGAGTGTATAAGTAAATTAGTGAAAAGCATATCAGTTTATGAACATCTAATACAGTATATCTTCAGCAGAAGGTACCACCGTACATATTTTTTATTCCCAAGAAAAATTTTCCTTCTCCTCTCAACTTTCACTATGGAAGTGGAGTAATATTTTAAAATGCTGTATTGCAATTCTGTGAAGACTGGTAATACCAATGGTATTTGGCCCAAGTGCTTATTTGCTTACTGAGTGTAAAGGAGTCCATAGTTGGATTTCTAATCAATTTTCGTTTAGTGTGCACATTTTATTGCTAGTGTTTTGGGGGTTTTTTTTAGATATATTAGGGAAAACCCAGTGTTTGCCTGATAGTATTGTAAATGCAGTTCAGAAAAATTTCTCTTCAGTATTTGTTTGGCTTAAAATGGACAAATCCCTCACTGTATACTATTGTTCAAAACAAGCTTTGTGATCTTAAACAATTTGGATAACCTTTAATTTCCTGTTATCTTATATTTATTTTATTGCATCTACACTTTTAAGTTGTTGATAGAGTCAAAGAGTCGAAGAAAATATCTTGAAGTTCTAAAAAAAAAAAGATCATTAATGCTATATTAAGCTGTATCTATCAAAAGTAAAATACAAAGAAATTGTATCTATTGTATCTGTATCAGTCACTAGCACCAACTGCTCTCTTTTCCTGACAGCTTTAACAGAGAAACTGAGAAGAATGAACCCACCAATCAAATTGCCCTTTTGTGATTTGAGCTTTATTGCATGTGAGTCTTCCATGCAAAAGCTGAGATACAGGCCAGGACAATGAGTAATCTTATGATGTGGATTATATCTATCAAATAAAAGTAATTTCTTACTGCCACTCTAATCTATTTTTTATACTACAGTATAATTATTCTAAATGATTTTTTATGTTTTGATTCTAATTTCGCAGATGTAGCTTTCCTACTGAATATGAAGCTCATTCACCACAGAAATTATTTGCGTTTGTGCTTTTTGTATTTTTTGTTGGTTGGTTTTGTTTAGATTTCTAAGGACCCCCAAACACTTGCATCGCTTCCATAAAGACAGATTTCAAAGACATTTGGCTGTCTCTTCCATTTTCTCCTGCTGTTTTCCTAGTACTTGGTAACTATAGTAACTTTTTCCATTGTATATATATTTAAGCAATTGTCCATTAGTATATTAAGAAAAAAAGTATTGATCAAGTTAAGGCTGACACAATGCTTCAGCAGCAGATGAATAAAGTTCATCTGCGCAAGGGGGAATTTTTGAAGGCACGAAAACCTGAAATCCCTTTTGCAGAAATACAAAATTGTTGAGCTGGGGTAATGTGTGAGGTGCAATACAGTAATTAAACTGCATCCAAATATTACACTGGATGGGTAGAAGATAAAATAAGTGTGCAACAGCTTTCAAAGAGAAAGCATAAGAGGAAAGGGAAGGAGAGGCAGCAAGCACTGTGGTATTTATCTTGAGATGGAGAAGTGAAGATGTTCTCTCTGAAACTCTTTTACAGAGGTCTGAAGTGTCAATGTGTGAATGTGCATCATTGGGCTACACTGTTCAGTTTCTATAGCTTCTAAAACTTACCCTTTTTTTACCATACAGGTAACAAGGACTTATAGACAGCTCCTTAAAAAGCTTCTCAAGATCTCAGAGATGCACTTTAGCTCTGATGCTGTTATGATATCTTTCCAGATTCTCAGCTTTCACAGGAACAAATTTGCTGCTTTTGCTTCCTCTGAAGATTTTTTGACATCAAATGATTGCTTGATTTATCCAGAAGTCCTAGTGGGTGCTACTATAAGGTGTGAAAGTATCTTCAGCTATGCACAATCTTACAAAAATATATTCTGCTTTTGATGATAAACCTGTGTCATTATGCTATTCAAAATTGTTAGCAATAGCACTGAGACTCTGAACAGAGCTTTGAAATGAGAAAAGCTTTCTCTTTCATTCAATCCAGGAGGCCACAGAACTTCATAGCTTGGTGGTGCATTATTAAATGTGTTTTATTGGAGCACAAAAAATTATCTCAAGATATTTCTTTGAACTGAGAAATGTTAAATCTCATAATGAATAAATAAAACAAATTAATGTCCAGGGCTCTGAAGGCATCAGTAGCACTGATTGTTCCTTTTCAGTGCCTACAGCTCCCTCCAACATTGCAATCACACACCTGGGGAGCCGCCACCACACCTCATGGTGCCCTGACAAATGAAAAGAAAAGCATCAATTATTTATAATATATATCACAGGCTTAAAAGCAGAAAATCACTATCAGATATGTGGGAAAATTTGGTATGGTATGTTTACAAAGGACCAATCATCAGAAAGAATTGATAAACTAATCAAAAATGCAGTGCCCTTACACCCTAGATGCATGACAAAAATTGTTCCAGATATTTTTTCTTTTCTTCAGTTTTGCTATTTACTGCAGAAACTTTCTTTGGCTTCCTGAGTTGCTATCGAGTCTGTGGCCCATTCTGTGTTGCTAAGGAAATCTTTCCACCATCTCTAAGCTCAGCAATGAGATCTGTTGTGCGTGATGGATGAGCTTATAGCTCCTTCTCCAGAATCTCTGTCCCACTTCAATTCCACAAACCTTTCCATGGGTGTACTTCAGCAGAGGATGCTCCATTCTCCTCCAGTAACTCTCAACAAATACCCTCTTCCCTCAGCTCTTCTAAATCTAACCCATGGGGCTGCATCCCACACTCATAAAATTCTTTTCCCCTGAGACTCAGATATAGTCTTTAAAAATTATGAACTGGCAGTGTAGTGAAATGATACAGGTCTACCATTTATTGCAATGTGTTTGAAAAAAAGGAGGCTACTTACTACCAGGTAAGACAATGTGACTCACACAGAAACAGGAATTTTTTATACTTCTAGCAAACCTTTTTTACTACGCCTCTATGCCATCAGACCATTTTTCCATGCTCAGTAGGTCTGATTACTGAAAATCCCCAGAGCTTCTTCCAAGACCATTAATTCCAAACAGCCTAGGGTTTGACAAAGGGGATGGTGAAAAAGCCATCCCTGTTGCATGTACTATAGAGTATTTATATATTCAGAATATAGGATAGTAGGATTTACAATCCTACTTCCTATTTCTATCTTATTACTGAAATAGCTATTTTATTATGCTTTTTTCTGTCATGACATTCTTCACCAAGATCTAGAGAAGGCTGCACTACCCACTGTCCTCCCTCCACCCTGGCTCACACTATCTGTGAAATAGCAAGACATAAGGAAGACTAAAACAGGAAAATTGTGTCCGTTAGGAAGAGGCTGAGCTTCAGTAAGACAAATCAGGGTAAAATAAAAAAGTTTGCATTTATGTTTGCAACTGTGATTTATTTTTCAGGTTTCTTTCAGTTTCTACCCCTTTAAGCTGTCCTTTAAAGCAAAGGCTTAGACAGCCATCTCTCTTCGGGTGGATAACTTCAGCAACAAATTTTTCCTATCTTTTCCATTTTCATTACCTGTTTTCACTCTACTTTTTGAGAACCTATCTTTCTTTTCTAGGGTCTTGACTAAGCATGTACCTGAACTTTTTTATTGTAAAATACACTGATCTGAAAGAAACTATTGAAATTTGTATGTTGTGACCCTAGCTCCAAACTGGTGTATGTATTAAAACCAGACAGGTCAGTTTTATAAATGGGTGAAATTCATGTCCCTTATCAGACCTAAAAGCAAATGTTGAATGTAAGACATTGATTACTCATAATTAATAATATATTCCTTCAAACTTTTAAGGAGTAATGTTTCTAATTAATTTGAAGTCCTACCCTGCCACTTCACTGCAAGAGTAATGAAGCAGATATTTTCCTCTTCAGGTGGAAAGTTGAATTTGAAATTTCTATGAGCACAGAATATTGGTGTCCTGGGAGAATATGAGTCTCTGCTGTCACAGGAGCCATGCTGCACAATATCATAATGCATATGATTATAGAAGTCCATACTTCCAATTTTTGGAATTAATCCATTTACTCCAAACTTGAGTTTAATGAAATAGCCATCCTTACAAAAAGTCTCTCTCTCTTTAATGGTCCAAAGACACTGATACAATGACAAAGAGATTGGATGTAGAGACATTAATGGCATGAACATGCCAGGCTAAATCCATCGGTAAATCCTCCTATAAATATCTAATACACAGTAATGCAGATGGTGCTTATTACAAATAGCCCCTGAAGGGGAGAGTAACTCAGATTCTTGTTAGATCCATTGAGGCAGGTTAGAGTGAGACAACAGTGAATGACCAGTGTTCATATAGAGATAGAAATAGATAGATAGATAGATAGATAGATAGATAGATAGATAGATAGATAGATAGATAGATGGATACATAGATGGATGCATAGGTGTTATTCTAGAACAATTTGGCTGCAATGGAAAGGAAGTATGTGGACAACAGCTTGGTTATTATCTATAGTAATGCAACAATATAAAAGTATAGAGATATCACTTAAGAAAATATATAAGGAAAAGAAAGGATAAGAGTAGATAATGGGGAGGAAAGATATCACCACCCATGAATCAAGTGATAAGAGTTGATTGTAGCCCATTGATCGAAGTGATGGTCGCAGTCTTGATCTGTCTGATGTGGGGAAAGCCCATGAAACACAGAGTTCAATGGGTTAATTTATGTTCTGGTTCATGTGGGGATGCCCTGGTACCTCTCCTGAAGAAGGAGTTTTACACTGCCTGATGTGACACTGTGGCTCATGTGCAGTTCTCTGGTGGAAGGCCCTAGAAATGAGTCTGGGGACACTTCAGGGGTCTTTGATGGTTTATGAACTCTTCTAAAACATGAGAGTTGCCTCTCATTTCAACTTAGTTGATCCAATTATAATTTATGAAGGGATTAATACTTTCAAGCCTACATGTGATTGTCCTGACACTTCCCCAGGGGGTGAAGTTTAAGACTAAGCCAGTTGTGTCAAGGAGGACATTGGCATGACAAAAAGCATTTTCCCGACCTCCTGGCTTATCTGGCTCAAAACCCAATTTGCAGCCTCCAGTGGTGGATGTTACCTTCCTCTGCCCCTGGGCTGCTCCCTTGCACGTTGTCAGCAAAGTATTTTCCCCTTTTGCAAATGGCTGAATGTTTGAGTCATTAACCATTGACATTTCAGTCTCTCACAGCACTCAAAAGTAGGCAAGCTACCTGGAAACTCCTGTGCAGGATAGGAGGTACAGTCAGAACTTCCTGTTTCTAAGATGTGTTCTTCAGCCACTTCTGCCTATAATTTCCCCTTCTTAGGGGAATTTGGGCTCATTCTTTCCCTGGACCAATGAAACAAAATATTAACGAATAATTTTTCATTTATATGAATTTTTTTTCATTTATACTTTTATATTAACTGCGTGTTTTCCAGTGGCTCACAGTCTGTGAACGTTTACAAAAAAATCAAAGTCACTTGTCTAAGAGAGACAGAGAAGATGAAAAGAATATTTGAAGATGTTATTTGAATTGTTTTTCAATTACTATTACTCAATCAGATGTACTAGAAACTGAAAATTGCATTGACAAGATGAGCTTGCACTATCAGTATATAAAGCTGCATGAGGAACGGAAAAGTAATCAGAATAAAACATGAACAAAATTGAAATGACAATCTGATACTGTTGAAAAAATTGTTATATTTGATAAGGATCATTTGATGAGATACAGGCCAAATTCAGCCCCGGGGTAAACAAGTGGAATGGTCTGAGACTGGAAAAGAAACATCAGTATCTTTTATTTCCTTCTTATTTTGTAGCAAGAAATGGGACATGCACTGCAGTGACAGCTCTGTATTGAAAATAAGCTATACATACAGCTATGTATGGAAAATAGGAGAGTAATTTTGTCTCTCCCAAAGGCTCAAGAAAGCATGGAACTAACTGAAAATATTTCACATTTCATTTAAACTTCTCACAATATCCAAGCGAAATACAGTTTTCTACCTAATGTTAATTTATCTGCCTGCTATTATTATTCTTATGGAATTTTGTTCTGTCTCAAAATCTTGCATTTAGAGTTCCATGTTGTGTTTCCTGCCTGTTCATTGGGGTGCTTCGGACAGAAGGCATGCATATATCAAAATTCTTGCAAGGTAACATGTGGAAAAGACTATTGATCTCTTAATGCAAGAGAGCAGAAAGTGTTTCCAGCTGTCAAGAGTACAAAATGGTAATGGAATTAATTCAAATTATATAGGCAAGTTCTTCTTTTCCTCTGCCTTTTTTCCCCACCTGTGACTTGTCCTCCCCGCAGTTCAGATGCGCTTGAAAAACAATCTGGCTGTGTCCAACCATTTGGGGAAGGAGTGATATAAACTCACACACTTTTCAATCAGACACATTTTGTAGTGGAAGAACTGTGAAGCACCTCTACTGTGGATCTAGATTACAGAACAAAAAGGCAAAGTACACTTTCCTCTCAATGAGGTTTACTCCCTGTTGTCAATTTATTAGTGATCTGAATTAATGTTCAATGCTCCAAAATACCTGAGGAGAGTTGTTTTTAATGAGACCTCTGTTACCTCTGTTTTTAAAATCCATAACTCACCTATTCACCTTAAGGTTTAATCCCACCACACTTCAGTTTTTAGTTCTCAGTTTTGGCTTCTCACGGAACGGCAGTTTGTAGAATTGTGTCTGCACTTGTCCTGTTTAAAACAAAATCACAAGAGAATGTTTAAATAGAATATCCTCTGTTTATTCTAGCAGACTCTGTAGGAATAGTGTTTTGTTTCAAACGAATTTAAATTGCAAACCCTAGGAGGTCACTATTTGAATTCATTTAGGATTGATTTCAGGGAAGAAAGAGTAATCTCAAACCTCATTCAATAAAGTAACACCAAAATTCATTGTTACACTGTACAATATTTCATTTGTACTCACAGGAGCAGGTATATATAGAGAGAGCTTAGAGAATCTGTAACTATGTACAGTATTCCATACACATTTAATTATTTTGTGCATAGTGAGTATGTTAACTTCTGCTTAAACCTCAAAATTAAAAAGAAACTGAGTTTCTCAGTTCTTACAAGTTCATGCAAAATTCGAATTTTGTTTCTTGAAATATTTGCAGAAGACCTCTACAGAAAAGATTTGTTTCATAAGAGGTTAAGAAAATACATAGATCTTGCACATATCTTTTCCAGCCATCTGTAAGGGTTCATTTATTGAGTTTTCTTCCACACATTCTACTTTAAGACCTGTGTTCTCTGATGGAGGCGAGGATGGGGTTTAGATTCTGTCTAGCAGAACAGTGCTTACTCATTCTCAGGCTATCATAAACTGTCTCTGGCCTACGTCCCTTAAGTTCTCCAGGACTTCTTAGATCAAAATACAAGTACTCAGCAGAAGAAGACATCTTTTAGATAGAAGTATTTTGAATAAAGGTCTTTTTGTTGATGAGTATCATCAAATATTTACTTTTTGCAAAGTCCTATCTTACTTCTCAGTATTCATTCCCTCCTGTCACTTCAAGTTCTCCAAGTTTCTCCAAGTTCTTCAGACCAAATCCACTCTGAGTACCTACAGAATCAATGTACTTGTTCACTGGTAACATCCATTCATGTCTAATGACATTAAAATAAAATTTCAAATGACCTAAATAATGCCATGAAATACAGTCTGTCCTAAAGCTAGTAAACAGGAAGCAGCAACAAGAACTTAAAAAGAATTCAAGTCTTTTATTTTAGCATTTCCTTTATTTTTCCTGGTTTTGCCAGCAAGTTTCCTGAAGTTGTTCTCTGAATTGAGGCTATCACTGATTACTGTTTTCATGAGCATAGGAGAAAGAATGAATTTGGCAGAGTTAAACTGAAAAGAATTATCTTTTAGCTTCTCGCTCCAGGAAGCTCATTTTTTATTTGAACTGATATAACCAAGGGGGCAGTGAAGTTACTAGCAATGATGGTTTTGATAAAAACAATCTTTTGTATCTGTTTTTAATTTTAATCAAATTATGGGAATCACTTCTTAGCTCAAACATCTACAGATATATACTTTCTGTATTTCATTAATCTTTGCACACAGGAATTTGCTCACATAGGTTTACTGGAAACATAACCTGGATTTTGTGGGAAATTTAGATGATATATATAATTTTATATAATTTAATCTATCAAAATGTAAGTTTATAAGTTGACAAAAGTTATGAACATTCTCACTTTTACTAAGAAAGAGAGATAGAAATGTCTCCAAATGGTTAATATGAAGTGACTTCTGTAATTTTAAGGTCTGTCTGTGAAACTAGATAGTCCTTGTCACCTTTGGAGATGAAGATGACATCTTCCTTCTATTAGGCATCAAATCAGCCACCACATCACTCAATAGTAGATTTTTTTTTTGTTTTGCAACAGTAATCTCTACCAACATCAGAGCAATTTTTCTTAAATAAGATTGTATTTGATCTATTTCTGATTACTAGATGAGTAAAAATTTAAAGAATGTTGGCTATGTTAGTGTTGATTTTACTATGAGAAAGGTTATGTCTTCATGAGTTGGTGGATAATTTTATTTTTAATTTACTGTGTTAGGTCTGACTTGCCATTATAGCTACACTTTTGGAATTTTCCAATTACGGAACGAGCTGTTATTAAATAGGCAATTAGGAAAAACAACCTTGTCTTTAAAAGTTCGATGAATTTCCTCCTCCATGAATGTCTCCACAAATCTAAGCAGGGACAGAGTCAGCAGAATTTCTGTTTTTTCTGCAGCTGGACATGTAATGAAAGCAACAGCTGAAATCTTGTTCTTGAATTAGACAGGTTCCTTTTGCTTAAGAATAGCATTGACTGCAATTTATTGTGAGTTTCACCAATGAAGTGTAAAACTAATGTGCTGCATCATAAGATTGTTTTCTTTTTTGGAACTATCCTTAGGCCATATTTCATGGAAAATCTACTTCAATCTGAATTCTACCAGGATTCCTGTGTAGGAGGTGTTGGGAAACTTGAAAATGTTTCCATAGATACAAAGCAGAGACACTGCAGCAGCATTCAGCCAGGCCATGTTGCAAGTGCTGAGATGTTTTTCATCACTAGCACTGGGCTGTAGAATTGTACTAAAGTGGCTTTAGCTCGGTTCTTTATTCCCCATAATATGTCCATTGGTAAAAAACAGTTTCACCAGTATCAGTGGGCATACATTATCTTATGAAATTTAATGATATTTCTAGATAACATTGTAAGGTAAGAGAATGCATCTGCCTAAGCTCATATTTAGCTACTCTGCCAAACTTTATTTAGTTATCCGCAATGTGTTTTCTATATATATGTTTTAGCATTTTTGATGGCTGAGTTTAATACTGTTCATATTTAGTACAGAACTACTTGCAGAAAAGAAAACAAGACTAAATGCAAATTTAAAATAACTCATTTTTGTGGGAAAATTCTAATTTTCATTTTATTTTCTCTGTCTTTTGCTCTTGCTGCCAACAGTTTCACTAAGCTCCATTTTTTCCTGATTTATTTTCATGTTTACTACTCTTCCACTGCCTCTCCATTTCTTACACATACTCTTCTATCCATTCTTATGTAATTTATAAATAGACTGCAGACTATTGCCTTTACCACTGGTATGTCCCTGTGAAGACCATAGGGACTTCCCTGAAATGAAACACAAAGACTTGATATTAAAGTTCATAATTGTTGTTGCTATTTAAGAGCTCTGTACTTTTGAGATAGGGGAAAAGAAGTAGCAGAGCTCTTCCCCCAGAATCCAATGTTATCAAGACAAAACAGATAAATGGGATGAGCCCTGGCTACCAGGCCTGCCCTGCCCTATGCAGGGAGCCCCTTACCCTCCTGATGCCTGGCCCCAGGGAGCTGCTGTCTCCTGTGGCAGTACTGTCATCTGGCTGAACCTAAAGAAGGAATGTGCTGCTTCTTCCCTTTTGCTAGCAAGGGATGGAGTTTTGCCTAAGATCAATTTTCTAATGCTATTTGCAAACAGCTAATTGCAATTAAATTTTTTGAGAACCATGAGTTTCCTTCAAAGCAGTTTCAAAAGTAGATTGTGTCGGTTGGTTGGTTGGTTGGTTGGTCGGTTGTAGTTTTGTTTCAGTTTTTTTTCCTGATTTTTTTAGAATTTTTAGCTTGTTATTTTCCAGGATTCAACCTTTCTACCCCAACTGTAAAATAAGGTACAAGAGATAGGCTGGAAGAGAAAACACCATCTACTTCAAATGTAGTTGTAAGAAAAATGCATGCTGATAACAAGAATTTTTTCCTGGGGCTGGAAAATGACTACTTAAGAGTTCATGTACATAAAAGGACCCTCTTCTGAAATTTTTCATTCAAGAATATCAAACAAATGAAAAAGAGCAGTAGAGCACAGCAAGATTAAAACAGGCCAGTGAACAGAAAGTTGATATAATGTCAATAATGGTGTATTCAGTAATTTTTGTGGCCAAATGTCTTCAGTACTTAAAAAAAAAAAAAAAAAAAGATGAGGAGGAAAAAGGCATGGAAAAATTCACATTGCTTATTTTACAAAGAGCATATAGTAATAAACATATCGTAATGTGTATGTGTCAGTGAATATTTGCTGTACAGCTTTATGCCTGGAACTCTCAGCCCTGTTTCTGTCAAGTTAGGCAATACTGCCAATATAGTAAGTGCCAAAAAAAGAAATAAACCAGGATTATATGGGCAAAATACATGCACAGTGATTTTTATATCAATTAACTTATTGTTGATAGCTCCTGAAGTAACACAGCTGTGCTGAAATTTTTATAGTATAGGAGGTATTTTAATAAGACCAGTAATTAGGAATTTTCACAGCAGGGAAAGATTGGCTTTTAAAATATTTTATATAGATTTAAAACTCTCTTGGCAAGTGGCATTAGAATTTTGTTTTCCACCTATATATGCTAAGATGTAGACCATTATATTTCCTATTGTGTTTTGTGAGTCTAATTATAACTCCTTGTTCTATGTGGCCATTGCTTATTCTTTTGCTTTCACCATGCTTTTACAAAAGTATATGAAAGAATGTATACCATAAGGAATGGAGTGTTACCAGTTCATGAGCTGGGATGAAAACTATAGGCAAAAACAAAGCACAGACAAGGTTATTTGAAAATGGAAAATGTGATTTAATGAGGACAAAGATATCCTTGTCTGAGTAACCAACAAAAATTTATTTTGCTCAAAGTTTATTTGTTTCTAATTAAACTCTGCAAAGTAAGAAAAATATTGCAAGAAACAGCATTCACCATTTAAAAAAATAAAAAAGAAAAAAAAAGAGAAAAGCTCATCTTTTTCAAGTTGGGAATGGGTTTTAAGGGCTACAGCATGGCAAAGTTCACTGCAAAATTTTTCACTGCTCCGTGAAGAAATCTGTTTGTGTGGTTCCCATCCTTAACTACAATACAGTCTCCGGTTTAATCACCATTACCTGTCTACCTTCTTCAGGTCATCATTCACAATGCTTGAACAATGCTACGTGATGTGATATTTCGTATAAAAAGCTGCAGTTGAACTTTGCTAGGTGTTTTGCATGGAAGCACTAAAAAGAGACATCTGATGACCCAGGAATAAGCCAGTCTTAGGCATTTGCCTTACACACCTTTAAACCTCTGCATACCAGTATTGATTTTACTTAGTGCAAGTTCTACCTAAAATTAGGCATATAGATAATCTTTTAAGTTTTTATACCAAGAAGGGCCATGTTGGTTCCCTCTGCTCTTCATCCAACAGTACCGATACCTGGACACTATTCTGAGCTCAACATGCAACTTTGTAGTAGGCCCACTTTTAGATTGTCAATGCAAAAGAGGTGACATACTAATTTAGTCACTATGAGACAACAGTACCCCTATGGCCATTTAATCCAGAAATGTCAATAGGCATTGATTACAATCCTAAAATGTCTTAATCCAGGGTTATGTGTTCTTGTTCATGGAACTTGAAAAGTTCAAAGATTTCATCTGAAGAAGGGTAGCAGGCAATATAATAAATGGAAAAAAAACCCTTTTTTTTGTTCTGGTAATCCTAACCCCTTTACCCCTCAAGAGTTCAATAAAGTACACAGAGAAACCAACTGAGCTCAAAAATCAAGGGGATAGCATTAACAGACTGGAAGACTGCATAGATTTGCCTCTTAGAGAAACAGAATTCTCCTTCTGACTTAACTGTCACTTTTCTAATCTCCAAAGCATAGGTGAAATGCATTTGCCTGAGATCCTAGCTCTCTGGTTGGCTAGTTGGATGAAAATTCTGTACTTACCTGTGCAGTTGCAACAGCCTCACAAAAAGGCAGGACTAGAATTACTTGCTTATCAAAAGAAGTTTTAATGATGTTTTGACACTTTAATTAGTAGATTTCCAGATAGGATGCTTCATTTTCTGTCATAAAAAAATTTTTGGATTTGTTGTCCTCAGTAACTAATGCTATTGGTTAAATTTGTACAGTGATATTAGTAAAGATTAGATTCCGACTTCTGTCTCAATACTAGATGTCTACAGGGCTTCTAGTTTTCTGGGTTATTGCCAAAGCACATCACAAGAAAGAAAAAAGAAAATTATCTAAAGTGACAAAGTAAGGCCACTGCATAAAAATTTGTACCTTTCCTTGTTAAAAAGAAGCATTTCATGCATTCTTTTGAGGTCAAAAGATGAGATTCTGAACTGACCAGAATTATTTCTTGTTTAATTTTATATATCCAACTATATTGAAAATCTATTTGTTCATGTTAACAGGAGCAGACATTTTATAGACAAGTAAATTTCATGGAGCATTGGATATATTTTCAAGCTGAAAATTCCAGTCAACCGTGAAATTAAAGAGAAAAGGGTTCCTCTTAAAGGAAAGTTTGACAATTACAGATCCTGTCCACCTCTTCAAATATATTTCCCTATCAAATTTTTTATCAGTTTTAATAATTCTTTTGATGTTGTATTTGTTGGTATTCCTAGTGTAAAAAAGGTATGATGGGAAGACAGTTCAAATAATTCTGCTAGGAAGAGTGTATATGAATTTTATTCTGGACAGAAATTTGCCATACTTCTCTGGGAGTCAACCATCATGCAAGGTTTTAACAGTATTTACAGTCTGTCAAAATACAGTAGGAGTTCAGCACTTTGAACACATTCTTCACAAGGTCTCCTGACTAATATCATGCTTCTATTTATGAACAACTTCAAATGCTTGAAGAGGTTCTGAATATTTATTTAAATAAATAAAGGACAGGTTCAGTAAATATTTCCAAAAATGAGTGTTTTAAGTTAGTCACGGAGGTCTGTAGTTCAGACATCTATAAAACTCACCATATTTTTGAAGATGGTTATAGCTCCCAAAATGTCAATAGTTTCAATAGGAACTGCAGCTGATCTTCATACCACTTCCATGTGAGTGGTGCATAATAAGATATTTTTGGTCTATCCAGACCAATTTCCTGACTACATTTTCTGTTCACTAGACAGACTGAAAAAGATCAAGACTCACTCATTGAGTAAAGCCAGGTTATTACAGGTACAAAATCAGGAAAAGGGGGAGTCTTTATGTAAAGTTTTTTGCAACTTCTGATAATGCCTGGTTTTGGAACACTTGGGAAGGAGGAATTTTCCATTATCTCCAAAGAGGGGAAAAAATGGCTTTGAACAGAGGTATTTATGTAAGTCTTACAACTCACTGTAATGCCAGCTGTCAGCAGTCCATCTGTTTTCCCTGTCATCATAGCTCTAATAGGTCTGCCAAGAACACAATACAGTCTGGCTCCATGTAAGATCCTCAATCTTAGCCTCTCAATGCCAAAGAATAATCAATAAGCCTGGTCAAAAGTTGATAGCAAAGCTCCTTTTTGAAGAAAAAAAAAAAGCTTTCTAGTTTGATTTTGGCTATTTTGTGTATTCTCCACACTGAAACAGGAGAGGATATACCACCCATTCTATGTTGCTGTAACTTTAGGTACTATTAGTTACCTTACTGCAGTCTGTAGTCCTGTTGTGTATTTATACAAGTTTTAGTGGTTTTGAGTGGATTCTTCTCACATTTCACTTATGAATTTTATGCCCATTTCAATTAATGCTGAAAATAGATCCTAGAATGTCCACATTCTTGCAGGATGGAAGTCATATTCTTACCGACCCTGTTAAATAAGAAATGTGGTTTTCTTTCTTCCACTAATTTCCTATATTGGGAGATTTTGGCAGCCCTAAAAGCCTCTGTATTTCCCTGCAACAGCCTTTTCAGAGAATTTCCAGTTCTTAAAATGAGAAACAACCGCAGTTACATGACCTCCTCCCTGTACTGTACGGTATGCTTAAATTGCTGCTTTTTTCTTACTCCTGAGTACCACTCTCTCTTTACAGGAGACATGGCTCCAGATTGTTATATTTGAGGGGTGGAACATAGTAATTCTAGCGTGTGTAAATATACATGTAGTTTGCTACTCATGGATGCCTTTGATTACAGCTACTCTGTCAACTGCAAAGCAATCAAAATGAAGTTGTAGACACTAAAAATTTAATATTAGTGAAATACTTGTCAAACCTATTGCTTCTTTTCAGAAGTAATAAAACATACAAGCAGTAATTTAAAATTGTTAATGCTTATAAGGCTAGAAAGAATTCAGAGAAAATCCTGGAGTTAAAATATCAGAGATCACCTGAAAGGAATTGAACTTTTTGTATAAAATGAGGTTGAAGCATAACATATGGAAAAGACAGTGATAACATTAATAAAAGATAAATTAACTTCTGAAAGTTCTATCTGAAACTTTGTGTTATGAAGTTATGGACTCATAAGTTGCTGGTGAGCCCCACAAGACACTGACATGGACCACTGATGACCACAGAAGACTGCTCTTCATCAAGGTTTTTGTCTTTTCAGGGGGGCTTTCATGGTTTAGTATCAATTTACTGGCCTCTTCAACTCAAGGTGCATTCTTTTTAGCTTTGTTATCAAACTGAAGCACCATTAGGATGAGGAACACTCTGTGAAGGGGAGTTGTCAATAGATGGTAGGTTCATTATCAAAAATTAATGTTTTGTTATTTTCGGGCTTCTTTTAAAAAGCTTGAAATATATTTGTAAGATATAAAGATCAAATATCAAAATCTGTTGCCATGTATATTGCCGGCCGGGGGGCGATATACAAATCACAAACGGGACAGGACTGCAGTGGAACGTGCCTTGAGCTGTTTTATTTTCCAGCATCAGTCTCATTACATGGTTATGACAATGGGAAGATGCCAGCAGCTCACATCCCAGGCAGCAGACCAAGAACTTAATGTCACAACTTACTTTATAAGTTTTTTGACCAATCACACAAAGCAGAAGCATATTGACAGTAGCTCTATCCAACTGCTATAAGCACACGTACCTTTGGTTAAAACAATGCTTGCTTATTTCAAATACAATACATGCTTGTACAGAGCTCCATTATTAAGCTTAAATGCACAGAGCTCCATTATTAAGCTTAAAATTTCCTAATATCTCTCTAGATAAGCTTTTCTGCAGCCTAGGGAGTTATTCTAGACAAGTGTTAATGCACAGACCATTGTTCTATTTATCCTTACTTTTCTACTTTTTACATATTTTTTCTGCTGACCTATCTCATGGCTACTGCTTAGCTCTAATCACAGTTCTGCTGCCTCTGAGGCCTTCCTTTTGCAGCTTTCCCAAAACCCTCTAATTTTATGGATTCCCACAATGTGAAGAATTCTTTGGTATTATTTACCTGGATGTGTGTTTTAATGCTATTTGTATCCACAGACATTTAACAGGAAATTAAGGAAAAAAAGGTATAAAATTTTCCCCAAACCCCATGAATTTTAATATATTAAAACGAAAGCAAAGCATATTTGAAATCTAGTGCTGACTTTTTGGACCTTAATAATTCTGTAGGTATTTCCAGTTTTCTCTGTGTTAAAGAAATCTCATGTAGGCACGCTCAATAATTTCAGAACATATTTTTAAAGAAATTAAGGTCTTAGACATACTTTAGACAATGCATCCTCAGATACATAGAACCTCATCTGATTGTAAAGTATTACTGAACTTGGCAATGCTCCATTGAAATAAACAAAATCATAGTGATTTATGGTAATTGGGAAGTTGGCTAACAAATTCGCTATATAAATTTTCTATATAATATTATCTAGGTTAATGTCATGCTTGTAAAGCGCTATTTCTTTCCCTTCTGATATTTTCTCCACGCTCTAATCAGTTGTATCACTAACTATAATCATTTAATTGTAATATATAGAGGACAAAATAATTTTGAATATTAAGATGGCAAACCAAATCTGACATATTATACTAATGGTATTACTAGATTTTGATATTAAATAAAAGGCAGGATTCCTGCAAATACACAATTTTTAAAAAAAGAGTTCTTAAGAAAGGGTGAGAAGAGAGAAGTTCTCAAAGTAAGGGTAGTATGTCTCAACATGGTTCATTTACGTTAGTACAAAACTTGACAAAATTTGCTTATATCTTCCAATTTGATAGCTAAGTGGTCACCCGATTTCAGTGCATGTTTGTGCCTGCTTATTAGAACTGCTGACATTGAATACCAGAGACAGAAAAAGAAATTAAAACCCCATTGAGTCAGAACTTTGACTAGGATAAATCAAGCACAACAGGTCAGTGTACTCTGTTCGAAGATCTGTCCCCAAGTTTTTCAATTAACTCACATGCACTGGTCAGTTTTCCCATTAATTTACACATACTGATCAATTAATTTATGTGCACTTCTCTGTACAGCAGCTGGGTTGATAAAAAATAGGTTAAAAAATGGGAAAGAAGACTCCTATTTGTTTCTCAAAAGAGGCCTTTGGCTTTTCCTTGCACCTACATAAAACTATGAGATGAACCATCCTTGAGAGAAGAGCAATGTCATTTTTGCTCTCTAGTTGTCTTTGAGTATCCAAAAGCTATGCAGGCCTCTGCCTGTTAAAAAGACAACTGTGGTTTGAGTTTAATTAAGCAATTAAATTTTATTGCTCTGTAGTATTTGAAGCTATGAACAGCTGCTGAAACTGATTAAACACTAAGGCAAAGCCTGAGGTGTTTGATCAGTCCAAAAAGTAATTTTATGCCAAGTAAGGAACTAAGTGATGAAGATTATTCTTGTCATTATATAACAAATCATAACATAAAAATAATAAGATGAGTTGCTTCCACTTTGGTGTTTTAAAGACTGGACCTAAAGTTCCTTTACTGGACTGTTTAGAGAGACACTAGCACATAAATGTCTGCATTTACTAGTCCCACAGATTCAATGGAACATGGTGACATTTTTTCTTCATCAGTCAAACTGAGGCTTCTTTGAGATGTAAAATCCATTTCAGAAGGTGTTATAGATTCCATATTTTGTCTTGAACATTGGGCAGACTATTCTTGAGTAACAGTAAATCTGAAAAATATCAGTTCTTCACTGAAATCACAGCTAGAATAATTAATATCAAGTAATGCAATGACCAAGCTATGTTCAGAAGACTGAAATAATCACTCATGTACCTGACATTGTTCTGCTTCTTCCCAAGCAAGGTACTCAGTGCAGTCATTAAAGAAAAGGCAACCTCACAATATCCCCCCTAAGGCATGTATTTACCTTTCAGAGTAAAGTATTTACTCTGCTATTTAATAGTTTGAAAAACTGCGGCTAAGAAAGCATACATTTTTTGCCCAGGTTCATTAAGTGTACCATATCTCTAATACCAGGCCTGTATGTGCTCTTAGCTGAGGTGCTGTATCTTAAATATTGAACAATGCTACATATCTGACTGAATCTGTGAAATGCTACAAATATGTAAAAAATTGCTTTCCATATATAATATATATTTTGCACATTAAATTTTATGTTTAATGAAATGAGTTGTGCATATGTTGAAATTACAGCTTAGATATCTATTTTAGTCAAAAGCAGATTTTTTTAGAAGCAATTTTCATGAGCAGATGGAAAGAATGGAAAACAGCTCCAGTTCATGTCTGTGATAGAGAGGAATACTTTATTTCTCCTCACTGTGACTGGATGCATTTTTTTACCTCTCAAAGACCTAAGAAATGCCTTTCTTTGCCAAACTGAAAAAGGGAGTGAAATAGCTGTGTAGGCCTTGGCTCACGTACTTTTGAGGTAGTTTTCATCATTACCTTTCTCATGTTTTTAAAAGGTATATTCACTAACAAACTAGCTTGTATGCTACACAGACAGAAGTTAATGTGCTCCCAATCAAGAGCTTGCCTCTTCCTAATCAATTTAATGCAATTAAATACTAATGTTCGCTTTCTTTCACATTACCATCTTTAATTTTGCGCGGCTCTTTGATGTCTAAAAGCTGCTGAATCCAGAAATCAGAGACAACTATTTCAAACATATTGTTGTTGCTTATTTTGCTGCAGGCCTAGCAAGATGTCACGTGCTGTTCAATGATACCTAGAAACATGCTGAAATATTTTTTTCCCCTAATCAAAAAAAAGGCAAGTTTCTCTTTTGCAGCCATGGTTTGCTGTCCCTGTAGATGTTAATTAGTAAAACTTCTGAGCTCTGTAGTCTAAACTGACTTAAATCTTTGCTCCATTTACGGTAGCATAAGAGTGATAGTTTTTTATTCCTGCCGGCATGATTGAATTAAATTATCATGCTCCCTGTTTCATGTTTTAAATAATCTTCTTTTTTTAACAACTCTTAAAATTACTTTCAACAATTTTACAGTATGGCAGGTGCCACTCAAAGTTGTGACCCAGCAGAAAAATCCAAAACCAAACCAAACCAAATAATTTTTAAAAACTCAAACAACAACAAAAACAACAAAAGACACCACCAAAAACCTGAAAAGCCTGAACAAATGTTTCTTACAGGAGAATGATTAAAAAAAAAAAGAAAGAAATCAAGGAATTTTTAGAAAAGTACTTGAAGTATAGAAGGTAATAGTAGTTACTAATTATATAGCTCCCTCTCATAATTGTTATTCTCTACACACTACCTGGAAAAAAAAAATTTAAGAAGAGCAATTATGCAGTCTTTTGATGATATGGGTATTATTTAAGTGGCATATTGCTCTAAGAAAGCAGTTTTTTTCATTTACATGAGAAGGCAGGGTAAACACTTGAATGCCAGCAAAATAATACTGACAATTCAGCTTCAATCTTATTTTAGTGTATTAAAAAAAAAAAAGAGAAAGGGAGATGAAGGCCCTGTCGCTGTCAAATCTAACTTAGGATTTAATCAGACATAGAAACAATATCAAATGTCTAAAAGTGCTAAAACTGCTAATGCTTTGTGGTCTTTGCCTATACTTAGCTATTTGTCTGGAGTTTTCATCCCCAAATACAAGTTAGAGTACAAAGATGATGCTCACAGAGAGCAACTCTAGAGCTCATCCTAAATGTCATTGTCCTACATATTTGGCTAGTAGGTCTAGTAATAAATATATGTAGAGAGAAAATATAAAATAGGTTTGAATTTCCTAAGAGAGGTTTAGAGTTTATTGAATCATTGAAATTTTGATCGATTAAAAACATACTGACTAGCTCCAAATGGGAACAACTAAACACCTTCTTGGTCTTAACTAGATCTTTTTCCTGGATGCTACTAGCCATTCCATTTATCTTGCCTCCAGCTGGTTTCAGTGCACTAACCTCTTGTCCTCTTATCCCAACATTCTCATCTTATCTTTCTTTTCTGACTGCCATTTTTCTCTCCATGCTTTCCATTTGTACATTGCACATTAATTCCATCGTTATTCCTTTCTCATTTTCCACAATGAACAAGACTACTGGTTTTTGTGCCAAATGAGACATGGTGCTACAGCACCAGTGTAAATTGGACATAAAATAATACCTAATAAGTTTAAGCATTAAGTAAACTTACAGAAGATATCCTGTTTAAAATCTTTTGCGCACTGAAAGAGCAGAGGAGAACTACAGAACACATAAAGTTTTGTCATAATGTGAAAATAAACACTTAGCCTTACAAATCAACCCTCAATTACTTTTCTTTTATTGACAGAATCTAGAAGCAAGAATGTCATCATGTCTTCAAACTGTACTTTTCTTAGCCAGATATTTTCCTGTATTTCATTTTGCACCATTTTGGGGTCTTTTTTCACGAAATAAAGAGGAGGAGGATGGCAAATCCTTCTATATAAAACTGATAAATCTTCAGTAGGTCATCTTCAAAAGTGCTGAAGCAAAATGAAAGCCATGTTTCTTTCCTTTATATTGATCTAGCTACACTAATGGACTGTTGGCTCTGTACTTTGTAGCTTCACAGGGTTTAGTTGAACTTGCTTTCTATCTACAGATAACTGCAGGTTGAGTAGCAAATGACAGTATTTTCCTCAACAATTTTCCATTTTGTGTTATAGGAGAATTTCTCCAAAGTAAATGCTTTCTATATTGATAATGATTTCAGGCTTTGCTTCAATTTTCAGGCTAGAAATCACCAAAAAAGAAAAGCACGTCACCAAGAGCAGGCTACCAAATTCTTCTGTCACTGTGTGCAGGACAGGGACTTGATTGATCTGATACATGGTAGCTTTTATTATGGAATCATATACTCCTTTGAATTGTACATATTTATTAATGGAAATAAAAATATACTTACTATTAACAGAGATTGGCTCTTTTTAAGAAACTCTTCATCGGTGTCATTTTGTGCACACTTTGATTCAATTATTAGCCAACAGAGAATGTATAAAAGGCCAGCCAGTACAACTAGTGAAATGCTAGATTTTTTTAATTAATAAACACTCCAACAGCCACTTCCTGGGTTTTGTTTCCCATGGAATTACATGCATGCAAATGTTACATTTAATTGCCTGGAGTGAAAGCACAAAACTCTTTTCTTAACTTTAATTAGGAGATATTTCCCCTTTTAGATTGCCCTGTGAATACTTTATGGCAGATAATCAGAAATTAAATATAATTTGTTATGTGATTTCTTTAAAAGGGCTTCCTTGATTACAAATAAACATTTATACCACATTAAGTCTAAGAAATTCCGTGTGGGTTTGAAGATGATATTGCACTGGATTCTCTACAAATGGAGATAAAAATACCTGAGAAAAAAATTACTGGAACAGAAGACATGATTCAGAAATAATATACAAGCCTAGATTTCATGGAAAACATACACAAAAATGTTACAAATATGACAGGAAATTTGCCTTCAAATTTTAAATTATTTTCTTGGGAAAAATCTCCTCAATGATCTCCCCAATCATGTCTAATTATGAAGTCAGTTTTACTATATTTCTCCTCTGTGATGTATTATTACAAGTTCTTCTGTATGGTCACTTTATGTTAATAGTGACTGTTTTGACAATTGTGTGTTTTTTCTTTATTGTCCTGGAAACACTATTAGAAGAAAGCAACTGTGATTACACATAAAAATAATTGCCTGAGTCATTGTTTCATGAAAAAGAAAATAATTGTTTTGTGTTTCTTGTCATAACTTCCTATGAATCTTGAGCTTTGGTGAAGCACTTTTTACCAGATGTCTTTGCTTTAGTGTATAAACTTGCAATGTTAAAAAAAACTTAAGCACATCTCCAGCTTTGAAGTTAAAGTATTTCTCCTTTCTGGTGAGCACTGTGAGGGAAAGGATCTTCTTGTCTCACTTTATCTTATTGATTATGCACTGCTTGCTCATCTTTTTAAGTCATGTTTGAAATAGAGCTTTCAAAATTCAGTCATAGCAATATTTCCCTGAGATGAAATTACAGATGAAGACTTTTTAATTTATCTTCTTGCTACTGAATTTCTATTGTCTTGAGTTTCCTTTAGAAAATTACCTTCTTCCTCTTCAAGAAACTGTATGCATAATTGATCATTATATTTATGAGGTACTTACATTTTATATAATGTAAAAATGGGAAATGTAAAGTATAAACATTGTATAGAGAACTTGTGAATCCAGTGAAACAGAAGAGATAAGGAGGCAAACAGATCCAAACCGAGAGTAAGCAGGTGACATGGAAGAGATTCATACTACTTTAACAGTATTATACTTAGAGATATGTTTTCAGGATAGAAATAGAAATAAGCTTCTTAAATTATAGCAGAAATTATTTGAGTAAAAAAGTTTGAAATGATGAATGTAGGCTGTCTCAGCTACCTCATAACAAGGCTCAAGAAAGACACTTTAAATATAGCTCCCAATTCAGCTTTATAAAATAATAATAATAATTATTATTATTATTATTATTATTAATAATAATAATAATAATAATAATAATAATAATAATAATAAGAATAAGAAGAAGAAGAAGAAGAAGAAGAAGAAGAAGAAGAAGAAGAAGAAGAAGAAGAAGAAGAAGAAGAAGAAGAAGAAGAAGCAGCAAGTTTAAAATAATTTGTCATGTCTTACACAGACAATGTTGGCTAAGATAGACAGGTGTAATTATGCATTTCATAACAGCTGCTTTTGACAGATAATTTTCCTTCCAATCCTGCTAAGAAAAAATTACAATTATTGTGCATTTGATCCAAAGGTCTTGTGCTGTTGTTGTGAGGCTTCAAAACACAAAAGGACACTGATTTTATACAGTGATTTGATAGAGGAAGGGCTAAAGCCACCACATGGCATCCCAGCAAGAGGCAGATTTATTAACCTCACACATGCCTCCGGAAGAGACCTTCTGAATGAAAAAGCTAGCTCTCCCAGCTTGGGTCAGACCCAGTGTTCTCCTGGGTTAGGGCATTAGCAGATAAAAGGCAGCCAATTTTAGAGTTCCCTCCAGGTAGCTTCTGTATGTGTCAGAAGATAGGGCCAGTGCTCCTTTGCCAACAGCATCGGGAATTTTTGGTTTTTTAATAATTTTTTTTAAAACACTGACTAACTCTCAGAGTGAACCAATTCACACAATTGGTTCCCTATTTCTCTTGGCCTCTCCAGGGCTGTTGCATGTTTATGGATGCCCCAGTAGCTTTTACTAGTCACCAAAATATTGATGACATTAAATAGTACCCAGAACAACCCAGATATCCTTTGATATTTACATCTCTCAGAAAGAAAAAACAATTACCAACAGCAAGCAGATTCTTCTCGCTCCTTCTGGAGCAATAAATAAAGAAAGGGATATGTGTTGTGCTGCACATAAAGTTCAGCATTGCCTCTAATTACTAGTGGAAGAATTCAGTCAAATCCTCACACAGGACACCTGACTACTGCTCGCAACATCTTTGATGCTAGGGATTTTCAGGACAAATGTATCTTTTGTCACTGCTGCTGGGGTACAACTGGAGAAACTGGCAGTTTGGGAATTTCTCAGTCCAAATCAGTCCAGAAAGAACAAAGTTCTCACTACTCAGAAGCAAAGGGTATCTATTGAATAGTTAGACCAAAACACTTCGATTATTCCTGTGTAAAGAGGTAATAGCTCTTTGAATCGATGGTAGCCCTTAAATAATGTTGAAGTGTAGTCTTTGGTAAAGGACCTTGTCACCATCCTAAGGAAATGTAATTACCAATGCAAGATAGATGTATGTATGTATGTATGTATGTATGTATGTATGTATGTATGTATGCATGTATGTATGCATGTATGCATGTATGTATTGCAGCTGCTGACACATTTTAAACATTTAAAGAAACAACTAAGATATATATCTCTATCACTATCAAGCTACTTGGGCTTTGAGAAACAGAATCACTTCAGAACTCTGAAGTCCAGAGTTAAGACATGTTAAAAATATTCCTGCCAAGCACACATGATCATTTGAATAATGTGCTCATAATGTCTCTGCCATGCTCAGATTGCATTTCCTTCAAGCTGCTGTCATCTATCTCCTTCTCCCGACTTTTTCAGATTAAATGGAGTGGACAGCAGCAGCCGTCTGCCTCTTAGCAGGAAAAAATTGCCTCCTTTAGTCATCACTAGTTTTACTCCTGCTTCCTGGTTCAGGAGCTGAGCAGTGATGGGAGTGGTAAGAAACACAGGGTGGGGACAGAGGTGAGGCATCCAAGGCAATTATCTCCAAATCTACTAGGCTTCTGAAGGGCGCATGCTGCCCTGCATTTGTAATGCCCTCATTAACCCAGGTTTATTTAAATGTGTGCAGTGAAAAATCTGTTTTTCTGACAGAACCAAGACATGCAATGAATGACACATCAGCCATGACACCATTTTGTCTTGCATGCAGTCTGCAAAATACAACTAACCTCAGCTTCTCTGGTGAACTCTTTGTCATTTAGATCTTATTATTTCTTGCTGGAGGTTGGCTCAGGTTGGCAACTCCCTTGTACGTCCACACCCTTCCCCTCTCTGCTCCACTCCTACCGCTTTCCTTCATTTCCCTTTCCTTCTATTCCCTTTCCCTGCTGGCACTGTCCCACTGTGCCCCAGCAAGCAAAGTAGGGCAGTAAGGCTGGTGGCCAGAGTGGAGCTGGGGCTGTGAGGCACTTCCCAAGGATGGCAGCAGGCTCCTTGCCCCTCTCACTCTCAGAGCACTGCTCTACAAGCCTCCAAGTGCATCAGGTGATGCCATTCTGAAGGCAGATGTAAAATGAGGTTTCTGCTGTTACCTCAAAAGAACTGCACAATCTTGTGAATCCTCTAATCCATTTTGGTTCTGTGCTGAAAGATGCAAGATTGGAAAACTACCTCTCTCTGATACTTCATTGCAATATATCATACATTGTGCCAACACCTGCCTTCAGGAAACAGCAGTCCCTGCAACAGATCTCTCCACAAATTTCTTCAGAACCATTATGTGTTTGAAGACTTAATTTGTTGATACTCAAACTCTTTTAGAACAATACCTGGGCTTCTGTAAGTAAATTTACACAAGGGTAACTGCACAGCATTATATTTTAGAAACAGAAGGAAGCGCAAAAGCCTTTTCTAGGAGAATGCTAAAAAAGTGGGAGAAAAAATTGTTACTAGTATCCTTGCATTTAAAAGTAGGGAATAGTCAAGAAAATTCTGGAAAATAAAAGTGAATTTATTGCCTGAAAACTACAATTCTCTTAAAAAAGTTTCTCTTTAGATCTGTATCATCAACCAGTGCTACATGGCTTCATTGTGTAAGGCAACTGTTCTGAAAAATTTCTTGGGGCAAGGGACAGTAGAACAACCTAATCTCTTGAGGAAGAGGGCCAAATACTTCTCTCTTATACTGCTGAATTTGCTGTACACATATACAGTAAATCACTCAAGGGGCACAACACTGATGAGTAGTTCTAGTCAACCTTGGGGGGGAAAAAAGCTGCCGTGACTTTCTGTCTGATTTTCATTTCAAGCTGCCAAAGATGCTAGCTATCTTCTGACTTTGTTCCTCATCTGTCAGAGCTGCATGTACTCTCATACTCTCTTTCTATACCTCCCTTTATGTGTTAATTTTTTACCAGCTTTTGGGACACAGTCTAGTTTACATCCTTACCATGTGTTAGAAGATTAAATAAATGCGCTACACTTTATGCCAGATCTATTTCATCTATTTTCTCATCAATCACCATGCTGCTCCTTACCTAAAGGCATCTCCCATACTTTAACAAAAATGGAGACATTTATGCTTGGTTTCAGCGTGAGCCACCCTGCTTATATTTAGAATATTTTCACTTGATTAGTCACACAGTCTGGACAGTTATGAAGAAAATGGTAGGAGTAAAATACACACCCAACACTTTTAACATCAGTGTAAAATCTTTATGGCTCTATGCAAGTGTGGCTATGAAACCTAGATCACTCTCCAACTAGAGTGTCATTAAGATATTTCATTAATCATACTTAAATAGCTATTAAACCCCTCCAGATCCTTTCTGAGTTCTCTGAGGTGTATCTACGGTTTTCATTAGGTAGTTACAGTACATCCAATAAACACTATCATGTAAATTCAAGGAAATGTCACTACTTATTAAAACAAAAACATAACAAAACACCTTAAGTGAATTACATGAAGAGACATTCCAGGAGTCTGTCAATAGCTAAAAATCTAGGGATGAGTCAGGAGTACTAATCAGTTTTGGTCACATACTCTATGTCCTGTCAGACACTGTGACTCCCCCTGCATATAAAGAAGAAAAAGCACAAAAGTAGCAGTCCGCAGTGACCAAAGTACACTGGCATTTCAGTGCTCTTGTTAAAGCAGTATTACCTGCCTTAAGCATCTTGCTTTTTTGAGTTATTAGCTCTACTTTAATAACAGATCATTAGTGAGATAAATGACTTAAATTTTTCCCTCATTTCTGTGCTCTTGTCATCTTCACTGGGGGGCTCCTTTAGGGTCTTAGTGACAACAGAATACTACTAGACAATAACTTGATTTTTACTGAGGAATTCCAGTGCAAGAACTAAACAGCTCACAAACATGTCAAAATGAAGAGTCTGTCTCATGACAACAAGGCCACCTGCTCTTATCAGATGGTTTTGGTTGGAAAGTCATTTATTTTGAAGTCAAACCACTAAAGGTCTGTATAAGTTTAAATAGTCAGAGTATCTTATCAAAAAACAGAAGGTGCCACTCCAGACTCATTTATCATGTGGAAGAAAATTCCTCAATTGTTCTAATATTTATCAGTGAGCCTGACAAGTTTATAGCTTTCTTCCATGGCTTTATAAGGAATCATCAACCACCTACAATCTTACATATTTGTTTATTGCCAACTACTTTTTCTGGCAGATAAATGTCTTTAGGAATACTTATATGCTGACACCTAGTGGCTTTAAATCAAATGTTGTTTGTAGATAGGCAGTGATGTATTACTTCAAATCCTGTCCACTTCTTGGAAGCAGTGGTTTGTGATTTTTTTTTTCTTCCTTATTTTATTTTAAAGAAATGGACACCTGCTTGAGTCAGAATACTGAATTGATTGATGTGTTACATTACAGTTTATTGATATCAATTATGCCTACATGAAGGATAAAAACATTCAGATGTATTTTTTTAAATCAAAATTGGAAAATATGTTTATGTGCCTCAGCCTTTTTTCAGTTTATATTTTAGTGTAGCAGAAGACTCCTATTCAGTTGAGAGGAGCTCTTTAAAAGAGCAGGTGTAATATTTCCCCATGCAGTAATCAATATTGCACAACCAAAAAGAAGCAACATTGTTCCTATCTGAGGGAGACCATTTCCTTCCATTTAAGATGAAAGGAAAAGTATCATTTGACTCAATGAATGGGGAAATGTGCTGGCTTGATGATGTCCCCAGAAAAAAAAAAAATTCACTTGAGCCTGTTGAAGTTTAGAGCTTTTTTTTTTTTTTTTTTTTTTTTTTTTTTTTTGTCCCTAGTGTGTGCTTCATTCTAAAAGTTAAAAGTACATAAGCTTCCTCAATTGTAGTGAAGGTCTGCCATGGATAATAAATTGAGAAGAAAACCAAAGCAAAAGAATATTTTAAATATTTGCATGCAAGCTGACTCAGATAAGCAGTAGGGACAAGCAGCTTATATTTTTAGGGAGACTATTCTGGAAGTCTAGTTGGTTTATTATGTTTATTATGTTGGTCTTACTGTAGGCTTAATGGCCAAAATAATTACTAGATACATGGAAAAAAACATAATAAAACATATTTATTAGTTAAGAACCACAATGTCATTGAGAACTATATAATATTTGAAGTGTTTTGCTAATATTGTCTTGTACTACAGAGAAGCAAGATAATGACCACAATATTTGTAACTTTAAAAATTTGTTTTCCTTAACTACCTCTAAAAATCCTATGTAGATTATTTATTACTTCATTAGATTGTTAGGGCAGTGTAAATATTCCCTGTTTTCTATTTGTGTCTGAGTTTAAAAGAAGCTCACCATGAATTATTTTATGATAATATTACAGATACAGAGTGTTCATTCTATATGAGAACTTTTGAATACTTGACTAAGACTCAAAACAGGCAGCTGGTCTTCTAAAACTTACTTACCCTCACAGACTCAACTGTTTTTCCCTGAAAACTGTAAACCTTTTATTTCAACTCCGTGTTAAGGTATTTCCAAAGGTTAATATTCAAATGAATGTTTGAGTTTGGTTGGTTGCTTGGTTGGTTGCTTTCTTTTGGCTTTTTTTATTGTTTGGTTTTGGTTTTTTTTTTTAGGAAAATATGTAGTCTCAAGTCTGATTGGCTGAAGCTGCTGAGAGAGATGAGTTTGTATTTCAGAAAATTGAAGTTCATGCCTTCACAATTTATCTCTTATTTTCGTGATGAACTGTATTGATATTGGACAACATTGTTTCAGTTATCATTTTGCTTCTTTTTGACAGAACATCATGAAAGTAGATGAATGGGTAGTTCTTTATTTTCTCATCAGCATCATGTCAGATCACAGAAAAAACACACACTTTTCACCCATATTATTCCAATAATGAGGTGATAGAAAGCAAAACTCAAGAGTAGAAGTTAAACAAACAAACAAACAAACAATGACAAACCCCACCCCCCAGATATTCTTTTTGGCTATAGAAGAAAAAGAATAATTTTCTTGAACATAAAATCATATCAGGATTTTGGTTGGAAGAGATCTTAAATATCATTTAGTTCCAGCCCCTCTGTCATGGGCAGGAACACTTTCCACTAGACCTTCCAGTAGGAATAGTAAATAAAATAAATTCACCTGGTATGCAAATACACAGGAAAAAATGGAAAAGAAGGCTTCTCAGAGCCTCATCCAACCTGGTCTTGAACACGTCCAAGGATGAGCCATCCACTACTTCTCTGGGCAATCTGTTCCAGTGCATCACCACCCTCACAGTAAATACTTTCTTCCTTATACCTAATTTAAAATTACCCTCTTCCTGTTTAAAGATATTCTCCCTTGTCTTATCACTGCATACCCTTATACAAAGTTTCACTTGTGGCTGAACAAAATTTCTTTCAAGGTTACAAATTGTGCTTCTTCATAATAAAAACAGACGATATTTTTTATAGAATTAGAACTAGTTGAAATACATAGCAGCTTACTCTGACTTATTGGCATTTATCCATTTGTAAGCTAAAATTACTGTATGAGTCATGTGTGCCTTTTTTCACATTTTCTGAAGATACTTTAAGTGTTTTGAAATTAAATAAAAAATCAGAATTTAAAAAAAAAATCTCATTATAGAATCAGTATTGTTTCCTATACACACTGAAGCATCACAAGAGAAGAAAACAATGTTCCTGAACATTTATTTTCATAAAGAGTTCTTTGAAAGAATAGATTAGATTTTTAAGACTAAGTACAGGAGAAAATAGTGGATATTTTGTATATCTTGCTTTTTTTTAAAATGAAAATAAAACCCTCCATATGCAAAAATTTCACCTTGGTAATTTTAAATCTAAGTGGGATAAATGAATATCAGAAAATACACTAATCCACAACACACCAAAGATGTTTTTAAAATTCTCTCTCTTTTTTTTTTAATCTCTTTTTTTTTTTTTTTTTAATATTTTCTGGAGTGACCATCATGGTCTTCATAAGAAGAAAACAAATAAAGCAGACTCCTTTTCCTCCACAAATCTGGTGATTGTTTAATATGCTTTTGCTCTAAAAATTGTAGAGTCTTTGATACTCATCCAGACATTATCTAGATGAACTGTAAGACAGACATTTTTTTCCTTTTGTACTTGTACTAGTCTTCTCCCTTTTCTTGTCTTCATTTCTTACTGTTCTTGATTTGTCACTACAGGTTTGAACCCAATATTTATGAAAGCTTTTTTATGCCCATTATTATCCCTACCTTGTCCTAACTTTGCATGTGGTCATATTAAAAGTGGATTTGCATTTTCTACATAGAAAAAATAGGTTATTTTGATATTCCTGGAGAATTTTTCATCCCCATCAGCACCTGCAAAACTTTCTCCTTCTGTGATACAGTACAATCAATCAATTTTCCAATCAGCTAATGAATTTCTACTTGGTGTCTTGCATTATTGCTTTACTCACCTCCTGTATCTAAAAGTCCATCCTTAGGAATTGTCCTTTCCATTTTAACTCAAATAATATCTTTCTGTAATGTATCAGTAAAATAACAAAGTTGTGTTTAAAATTATGGATCTGATTTTCCAATTCAAATTCAGTCAGAGATTTTAAGGTAAAAAATTTTGTTTCCACGAGTTCAAAATTATAAATTTTCTGTATTTTTCATAATTTTTGAGTCTACAATTTAAATATTAAGTACCTTATTGTGTAATTGTACAAGACCTCTAATTTGCACTTTATCTTTTTTCTTCTTTTTTCCTTTTTCTTTTTAACTTTTGAACATCATATTTTCAGATGTGGGATGGGATTGACTTAAGCCAGTGCCAGAGTCTCTTCTACCAACACATTCCTCAAATATTGTTCAGAATGTTTTCCTAACTTCAGTGGTTTCATAATTCCATTTTACTAGATCTGTCCCTCCCTAATGTGAGGGTAAGTGTGTTTATATGTGTATATATCCATAATTACATGAGATAAATGGCCCCTCTTGTTCTATACTGCCTGAATTGTAGCTAGGGCAACCATTACCAAACCTTTCAAAGCCAAAATAGTTTCCTTGGTAACAGGAGCCATGTAAAATCTCACAGAACAGCTGTCTTTTTTACTAAAATTTCATTCTTCTTGATGCTGGGAAAAATGGTTTTCTGTTTCACTAACTGACTCAAAATAGGTGAATTGTGGTGGGGGAGTATAACTACATCTAAACACCCCAGGCAGACAAAAAAAGACCTGGCAATCTTTCAAAGTATTTGACCTTTTTCTAGTTAATAGGGATTAGTATCTTACCAGCAGAGCATATAATATCATCAGACCTCTTAATAAAATCTTTGGCAGTCAGTAACATTATTTAAGCTTGAAAAATTCATCTAGGTATAGTAGGGACTCACACAGCGTGAAATGACAATGCATTACTGACACTGAAGCTACATTGTCACCCTTAGGCTTCCTCATCAGCCCAAATTCATAATTCATAAAGCATAGTAATATAAAGGGGCAATGTGTCTGAGTGCTTGAGAAAATTACTGTCAACTTCTAGTTTATAAATTCATAAAATTATACATTTTCTTGATTGGTTGGACTCTTTTAAAAACCAAGTTGCTCCTTTTTCCTTTTTCTTCCTTCCTTCTTTTTAAACTTCTACTAATCTACAATTGTGTTATGTCCAATAAAATCAAGGTTAACCATACAGCATTCATATACACTATACTGTCTCTGTGGTGCTATTTCTTGGCTCCTACTGTGCCCCTTCTTCTGTTTTTCTTATTGTCCTCTGATGTAAAGTATTTCCATTAAAAAGTCTGGAGTTTAAAAGCAATTCTATCAAGACAACTAAATGCATTGCTAAATAAATTTCTGAGGAATTACCATTTCACATGTGAAGTAAAAATATCTCAATAAAGTTATTGATATTTTTTGTCGGAAACATCTTGCTTCAGCATAGAAAAATGTTTCCAGCTTTTTATATATGCTGGATAAAAGCCAGAATAATTAAGTTTTATGGATTTTTCTGCAGACATCATCATTATTATTTGTTATTTGTTCAGCCAAGTCTACCATTTTACTAAATGTATTTCATTTGTTATTGTGAAAGAAAAAAATGAAATGTGTCATGCACTTCATTCTAAGTCTGCAATACATAAGTTATTCCTTACACAAATAAGGTGTTTTGCTGACACTATCACTTTATTTTGTTTATCCTGTCTTCAATCCCAATGGTTACGTCACAGATTTATAGACAGGTGACTTTTGTTCACAAGCAGGTAATTCTCAAGAGCCGATGATTTTGAGCAGTAATTTTCCTGTTAGTGAGCATGTTATTTCTGTGGATAGTTTAGGGATTGTATGACTTGTTGACTGGGGAGGTCAGACCTTAGCTTTCAAACAGTTTGTGCCTTGGTCATAGTCTTGAACCCAAAGCCTATTAATTTCCAGTAAACCTGAATTATACCAAATCAGAGTCGTGGGCTTTGATATTATGTACACAATTCAAAAGATTTTTACAATAGAATTATCAAATAATGGTTAAACTGGTGGGTCTCTATGGATGTATAAAATCTGTTTAGAATTAGATTTTGAGTATTACAGAAGGGGAGCAATTGAAATAACTTTTTGCTCATGACCATTACAATGACAGATTGCCTTTATTTCTACCTGATGTGTTAGAGAGATACTTGCAAGCTGTAGCTGAAGTCTTTTTTATAGGGGTGATATTTCAGCATTAACAGATGTCTCCTCCCCTAAAAATTTACTCAAGCCTTATCCTTCTGTTGGCATGGATGTGTTACACAGCTTGGGGAAAATGCATCATAGCCCTTGAACTTAAGAGAATTATTTCCATTATAGATTAATTGCTTTAGAGAATTCATAGATAACATAGATTTGTTATCTGTCTTTACATACATAACATTCAATAAAACCATTTTAAATTTTTGAGATTGTCATTAAGGCATGGGATTCATCATATTACAACATCCATAATTAAAACTCGTTGGTCAATATCCAGGTTGAAAAATTTCAGTGAAATTATGGAGAAAACATCCATAAAGAAAATTTTAGTGAATTTACTTTTGGAGCATTTCCAGCCTGAGTTCAGACTAACTGATCCATCTAAACTGGTATTGTTTAGATGTCTGTCATCTTGTCCTCCGAAATTCAAAGCAATAAAATACAGATGTAGCAATCTCATTGAAAGAGCAGTGATGTCCTTCCCTGGGACACAGTTCAGACTGATATGTAACTACAAGGACCCGTCTGAATCTTTATGAAGTTCATTCTTGAGTTCCAGACATCTGATGGAAATGGTCATGTTCCACATAATAATTGTGAAGTAAATGCTAGATTTGTCTTTTGAGCTGAGTGAGCTTGTGGGACTTTTTGAAGGTTTTATTGCTTTTCAGTGGAGACAAGTGGGTCTTATAAAATCAGACTATTACGTCTTGCAAAATGTCCAAAATTTGCTATTTTGGAGCTTAATTTTATATAATCAGATGTATTAAAAAGAAAATGAGATATAAAATTGAGCTAAACTGAAAACAGAGAACTTAGGAAAAAAGGTTTAACTTCTATGGACAGGTCATTCAGAAGCTAAATTAGTGCACAACTTTTATAAAAGCAGGTTAGTATTCATTTTTGATAAGCAGAAGTAGACTGACTCACCTAAGAATGTATGTCTATTTATTGAAGTAGTCAATAGTACTCATGTAACAAAACAAAGCATACTAAACAAATGAATGTCATTGCTGTGTTCCCCTGGAGTCTTTTTCTAGTCTTGATTTTCTTCTCAAGGATCATTCACATTTTGTGGAAAAGGGATGTAAAAATGCTTTTTTGAACTTCACTGGATCTTGATTCATGCATTTGTAATATAACTTTCTTTGTATGATTAATAAATTGAACTTTTGAACCCTTTATTTTTGAGGATATCCTGAATGATATATTTATTCTACTAAAATAATATAAAATACTTAGCACATATATTGGGATAGCTAGAAAAGGAAGAGATATGTGCTATGTATATCCTATCATGAGACAATGACAAGTTCAGGGCTCCTATCCCGAGAAATGTTCCTGAGTCTCTCTTAGACATAACCAGGGAAAGAATAGCTTCTCAAGAAATGATTTAGAGCATCTAATGCTGTGAATTGTCTTTTGGCAATCGCCTCTTTATTGAATGCCTGCAAAGGTTTGGAGACTATCTTGTTAATTTAGGTGTATGAATTATTTCACCTAAGGCTGAATGTGAAATATGGCCCTTGGAAAAAGGTTCACCATGCAGTCCTAAAATAGTTTGTCTAGAGTTCCTTGTTCCCAGTATCCTGAATGTCTTTGTTGTTCTGTTAACTAGAGTTTATCAAATAAATTTTTCACAGATCACATGAACCTTTTTTGATTGGACCATGTTAAAACACAGAAGGCTGCAACAGTTCACAAAAATGGCATCTGGAGCTTGGATGTATTTATTATTATTACTACTATTACTTTTACTATTACTATTACTATCACTACTACAACATTGTAGTGCATCAATAAAGTAAAGATAAAATAATGAAAGATATTGTCATTTGTGATTTTTCTAACATCTTCGCATAACTATAAAAAGTTAACACATAAACTTTGGCCAAGTTAAAAATTTTGAATTACCAGAAATTAGAAATATTGAGGTCATAAAAATCAGAATTTTGCATATTCTGCAAAAAACCACAAAAAGTTGTTCAAAATACAACCTCCTTTCAATTTGTACCTTTCATAAATGATGCATTTCCTATGCTGTTTTACGAAAGCTGCCACACCTTTTTGTGAGTTAAAAGTAGGAACCTTGTTGTGATATTGTTTACAAAGAATAAGACACTTGATGCTTTTGTTCCAAAGCAGATTTTTTCAGTCTGCTATGCTGATACCTTCAGCAGCACTTGACATATGTTCAGAGGAAATACTTGGTGACAGGAAAGTCTGGCTCTGAGTATCAGAAACAGACACAACTGTGCTTCTAGTTACCAAAAAATGTAAAGGTTCTTACCTTGCAGTTTATGGTCTGCTGT
Source organism: Fringilla coelebs (assembly GCF_963513975.1). Classification (NCBI taxonomy): domain Eukaryota; kingdom Metazoa; phylum Chordata; class Aves; order Passeriformes; family Fringillidae; genus Fringilla; species Fringilla coelebs. Next base: position 80,481,824 of record NC_140028.1, read on the forward strand.
CATGCAATAATTCTTTATTGACAGAAACACAATTCTCTGTAGATCCTTCCTCACCCTCTGCAGATGTCAGGTTTTTCAATCCTGTCTTTTTTTTCCATTGTTTTCCTCCCTTCCTGCTTTTTTTTGACTTCTGAATGTAATCACAGATGCAAACCACAATGACACTCATAATCTAATAGATTCAAAACTGTCATTACTGTGCCCACGCATCCAGTTGCAGACTCTCTTTATTATCCACTTTATTATTTTCACAATCAAGACATTTATTTTTGCTATGTTAGCAATAACACTATTTAAAATCAATTAACATTCAATATTTATACAATACATTACACAATGTGTTTATGCACCAACATCAAAGTGATCTAAGGAATGTTCTAGGAGAAATAGAAGTGTCAAACAATGCCATTAGAAAACAGTCATGATGCCAAAGCTTTTCAGGTACATAATGTACATAGGGACCTCTGTGTTCAACACTGAAATAAAACACCTCACAGGAAAAATATGCAAACAATTTCTTAGATAAAGAAAGGATGAGAGCGCCACTACTGGCATTCTACAACGAAAGATTGTAGAGTTGAAATATCGCTTTTACTGATAAAGTGATCAATGTTTTCCATGAAAGGTGCTGTAAGATATACAAATTAGGAGTCAAAGTGTATTGTAAAATGATTTTTAATGGGAAAAGCTGCAAATTAAGAACAAGTGACTGGCTGTATTAAGTATGTTATTTATATAATGAGGTAGACATTTATATAACCATAGAATCACAGAAAGGTTTGGGTTAGAAGTGACCTTAAAGATTATCTAGATCCAACCGCTCTGCCAGGGGCAGGGACACTTTTACTGGACCAGGCTGCTGAGAGCCCCATCTAATGTGGCCTTGAACATTTCCAGGGATGAGGCATCCATAGCTCCTCTGGGCAATCTGTTCCCTATGCACTACCCCTCTCATAATTAAGAATTCCCTTCTTATATCTTTTCTAAAACTACTCTCTTTCAGTTTAAAGCCTTGTCCTATTACAACATGCCCTAGTGAAAAGTCCCTCTCCATCTTTCTTGTAGCCTCCTTTAGGTATTGGAGAGTGCTGTAAGGTGTCTCCAGAGACTTCTCTTCTTCAGACTGAACAACCCCAACTCTCTCAGAAGGAGGGGTGCTCCATCTTTCTGATTATATTAATGACTCTCCCCTGGACCCCCTCCAATAGGTGCACATACTTCTTGTTTTGGGGGCCTCAGAGTTGTTTTCAGTACCCCAGGCAGGGTCACAAAAGCACAGTACAGCAGTAGAATCAGACCTGCTGGTCTTCCTTCTTTTGATGCAGCCCAGGATACAGTTGGCTTTCTGGGATGCAAGTGTGCTCTGACAGGTCATGTCAAGCTTCTCATCTACAAACACTCCCAAGTCCTTCTCCTTAGTGCTGCTCTTGATGCCATCTCCATCCAGACTGAGTTTGTGCTTGATATTGCCCTGACCAATATGCAGGACCTTACACTTGGTCTTGCGGAACTTCACGAAGTTTTCACAGGTCCATGTCTCAAGCCTGTCAAGGCCTCTCTGGATGGCATCCCTTCCATCCAGTGTGTCAACTGCCCCAAACAGCTTGGTGTAATAAGCAAACTTGATTGTTTAATTTTGATTCTTGAATGCAACGGCTATCCTGGGACTAACTAAATATGGAGAAAATTGATGGGACAAAATCTCAAGTCAACATCCAAGAAGAGAAAAAAATTATTCCTGAGCAGTGATCTATCCAGATTGACATCTAGAAGAACATCAAAAGATGAAACTGTGCAGTTAGAATAACCTATTTTTATCAGATAGAAAAAGTGATAAGCCACTGTATTCGGGGATCTGAGCAGAAGTTTTAAAAAAAATCTACTTAAAAATGCATTGTAAATTTCTGGTAGGAGTATTTAAAAACAACAAGTACAGGATTCAGAATCTAGTATTCCTGAAATGTCAAAACAATTTTGAGTCTAAATCTTAAATTTCTGTGTCTCACACACATCTAAATATTCATTATTTCTTAAAAAGTGTAAATAAATCTGGTGGATCAGATTCTTTTTCAAGCCCCATTAATTATCACTTGGCCTTCACTCTAATTAAAATAATGCTTCAGAGAAACATATCAAACACACCTCTTCTTAAAGAAATGATAGGAACTAAAACATCAGATACACTATATATTTAAATTAGATTTTCTAAAATAATGTTTCAAGTATCGCAGTTTTTGGAATGCCTTTTCTCAGTAAGCAATGTACTTGAAAACCCTGTGGAAACACACACCAAACTGAAATGTGAGGAGCCTGGGAGCAGGTGAATTGCAGAGCATCATTCCATGATAAAAATCTCAAGTCTCAGGAACTCCACTGGAGGCACATCTATTGTTTTTGTGAAATGTGCATATTTACTAATATTTACTTAAATTTTCTGTTTGGAACTCATCACAAAACAAAACAAATTTACAGGAAGTCCTACAAACTGCATTTCAAATACAGAGAACATGGAAAAGTGCCTTTCTTTCCCCTATTTGAAGTCCTTTATAACAATCCTGTAGCTTAACTCAAACTGAGGACAGACTTTATAGTAAGTGTATATTCCCACAATAGCTCCTGGTGAATGGTCATTTTAATTAGCAGGAGGCAAAACAAGTCTTTGCCCTTTTGTTGCACTATAGGATTGTCTGAGGGTGGCTTTGAACTCTTTTTAGCTTGCTTGTCCTGTGACCCTTTTGAAGTGGCAGAACTCTAAAAGATGACTGAGTTTTCCTACACAGGAATTGCACTTCTTTGCATTCATAAAGTTTGCTGCTCATTGATCTGTGTGACTTGGGCCTCATGGCAACTGGGTCACACATGCTCACAGCACCAATGCAACTCCAACAAGCTAAGACTGGTTACTTAGACAAATGTCCATGATGTGTTGTTACTTACAAAAACTCATCTATTGTTCAGTTAAAAAAAAAAATGCAAGCAAACATAAAGTTATTAGCTCTTATTTGTGAACAGAAACTTATTAGGTCTTATTTGTCTGCTTTGAGAACACCTTTCCATTCCTGAACTGTCTCTCAAAATATATAACAAAAGGCCGTACTGGCTATTCATAGCTTCTCAAAATTAATTACCCTACTGACAATGAGCAATTTTTTTGTTTACTGTGGAAATGAAACAATTCACCCACAAACATTAACCTCATAGAAAATACTTGCTGAATTATGACTGCAAATTTTTCCTTGAATATTTCCACTTATTTCAGTGGAGTTTCCCCAGGATTTTTCCCTGAACATTCAATCCACCTGTCTGAAGTCTGTGTTGAATTTGTAATCATGTTAATATTTTGAAAAAGTCTCAGAACAACAATACTGAAAGTCTGAGTTTTTGTGTCTGTACATGCCACAGAGTAAAAAAAAAAGAAATTTCATCTCTTAATTAGCAGGTAGTGTTGGGTTTTCTGGTTCTAATCTCATAAATCAACTGACTTGAAAACTATGTTAGAGAGGTTCCCTCAAAATCCCAAATATTCTTTGCATTCACATTTTTCTGAGATTCTATGTAAGGGGGTCTTCCTTGTAGCCTTCAAAAGACTCCATTGCTCCTCTGGATAACAGTGTATTCTGCAAGTCTTGGTTTACATTCAAAACAAACAATAGCTTTCCCTTGAGGACTGAAGGGAAACGAAAAATAATGAAATTTAGAAGATATACATTTCTGCATCTTGGTGAATTTAATCCAAATGTGATTTTAGGTCTGTTTATTATTACTTCCAACACACTTGATTTTCTGTCTAAATACAAAACCCCAGCATAATTTAGGACTCTAATGTATTCAGAGGCATATGAGATATTTTTTTCCAAATGTCAACAGCTTTCAATTCTACAGCTCTCTATTTGTAAGACAAATTATTTTTCTTTATTTTTCAAATGCAGTCTCAGCACCTGCCCTTTCAGAAAGAACTAAAGTATCATCAAATTCACTATGAAACTTTCAGGACCTCCAAAAACTTGTATTATTTTTTTTTTCCATTTATAAAAGATGGTTTGCTTTTTGCATTGAGGTTTTATTTGCATAGAGCCTTGTCTGAAACTGACTCACTTCCTATAACAAACCATTTAAATGGAACTGTAAACTCATGAAGCAGGAAAAGAGGGACTGAAACTATTTAGCTTTGAAAAAAGGAGGTTCAGGGAATAATTAGCAATGTCTACAAGTACGTGAAGGCACAGTGTGAAGAGAAGGGATTTGGTTATTCTCAGGGGTGCCTAGTGACAGGACAAAAGGAAATGGGCACAAACTGAAATGCAGGAGGCCCCCTTTTTCATTGTGAGGGTGACTGAGCACTGGCAAGGCCTCCCAAAGAAGTTCTCAAATCTTCATCCTTGGATATATTCAAAAACTATTTGGACATGGCCCTGGGCAACCTGCTCTATGGGGCCCACCTTGAGCAGGGTGATTAGTCCAGATGACCTCCAGGGGAGGTAGACAGCTCTTTAGGCAATTGTGAAACTGAAATCACAGCGCTACAGGGCCAGTGTAGGGCATCCAAGAGTATCTGACATCCAAGGGTATCTGACATTTCAGAACTTCTAGCTGAAATTGCAGTGCTAAATATGTATTTTAAATTACAGCTTACTCTAGAAGTCTATAAAGTACATTATGCTATCTCTAACTGAAGCAAACTCTACACTGTGCAGAATGAACAGATTCAAATCCCAAGAGGAGCCTAAATTTCAGAAAATACATTGTCTGGCAGCAGGAAAAGGTGAGGAGCTCAGAACAAATATAATCAGGATCTGCTGAGTCTAGAAAGGATAAACATTTAATGCTTTTTTTTTTTCTTTTCACTCTCCTTAACCTAGCTTCTGCTCTCCAGTTCTCAGTGTTCACAGAATAAATATGAACTCCTGATCATGCTTGTTATACCTGGAAAGAAGGATGGAGGAAAGAGAACTGCATCAGCTATGCCAACTGAAAATCTAGGCTCTACTGGTGTTTGAAAATATTGCTCAAAAATAATGACACCTGAAAAGCCTACCTGTTACTCTTTCACTGGATTCCTACTTTATTTGCCAAACCTCACAGCAAATACTGGCTTAGGAAAATAGTCTATCAGAACCTTCAGAATTTCTAGGCTTCTGCATAACAGATGCTATGCCACTGCCTAAAACTTAAAATCTTGTTTGAAGAACTAACAATATTGCTGTCCCCAGGACATTCTAATTTAATTTTTGAGTCAATTTTAAGCACTATGTCTTGATTTGCATTGGGTTAGGCAGGTTTCTAAGGTGATTATTTTGCCCAATCTCATTTTGAAAGGAGTCATGCTGGCTGTCTGGCTTTTCATCTGTCTCAGATCTTTACGAAAAGGATAAGGGAAAGTGAAATAATTCGAAATTATTCAGACAAGACAGGTTGTCTGCTTACTTGCACTTTGGGTTTTTTAATGCTAAATTTTGTGCTGATGACTGTACAAGTTTGCTAACCAGGAAGGTCTACAGGCCAAAGAAGTCCTTCATTGCAATTACAGCAATTTTTGTAGATTTGTTTTTCTGAGTGTTCTAATGGCTAAAAAAATCTTTCAGGACCTGATCCAGTGTGTGAAGTAGTGAAGCACCTTTTTTTCTTCTCTCTACCAGTAAAATCAGTGTGAATCTCAGGTGTCTGGCACTCTTCAAAATGAAGAGTATACCTTGTCAAACTGCAGACCATCCCAATGGTGCATCACAAGATATCCCTGGAGTTTAGCAAGCCTCAGATTAAAGGTGTGAATGGTTATTATATCTGTGGTAAAGACTTGACTGAGTGCACCTACAGTGGCTCACATTTTAAAAACCTTTTAACATGAGAATATTGTTAAAGTGTTGGCAGTATCTGAAAACCTATAATGTCATCAGCACTTTATCTGTTCTTATGTGGCAGAAAGTTAAAATCTCATTACAGTCTATCATCTGGTGCTACATGCACTCTAAAAATATTGCCACAATACTAGAATAAGAGGGAAGTAAGATCAAGGAATTCAGTGCTGATTCTTGAAGAGAGGCAGTTTGTGTAGTAATTAACCCCTGCATTTTCAGGGGTTTGAGTCAGAACAGTGATTCAACATACTCAAATTTGATAAAATGTTTATAACTTACCTTTATTTTTTTTGGGTGGGATTCCTGGAAGAGACCCCTGGGACAAAATCTGCAAAATATCCCATGGGAGCAGCATGGTTGGGAAGATATCGGAAAGAACCTAGACACATATTTAATAACATAAATATCCTTCTACCTTATTTTGAATCCTTCTTACACACCCATGGGCATACACACCTGCCAGGACTGTATCATTTCCCCAAACAGAACTGCTGAAACCTGCAGAATCATCAATAATGTTTTCTTATTTCCCTCATTTTTTCCTCCTGACTCCATGAAAGATTCTCTGTCTATTACCTGTTCAGTACTGAGCTTTCTAGAAGGAACCAGAACTCAGCCACCCTCTGTTATCCTGTGTGTGCTCAGCCCAGCATTATAGAATGGTGCTCTGAAAACCACAGACTACAGAGAGAGAGGGTTTAAAAATGTTCAATTAAAATAGTTCTTGATGCTTCTACATTAGATTTTTTTTATTTCTTGACTACTGACATTTCAATAACATTATACAGAAGTTCATTTATGACTAAATCTGAGTTATTAAAGAAAGATGTTTTAAGTTAGAAATGTTTGGATACGAGAGTTTATTACCAAGTGATTTCTCTCATAAATGAACATCCGGTATCAAAAAGTCAAGGTGCAAATGAGGGTGAGGATTATCTTAATTCAATGAGTTTAAGGGTTGGCATCTCGAATGGCATGCTATGACAGACCTTGCTATACAGAAGAAAAATTAGAAATAATAATGCTCCAGGTGCAAATGCCTGGCAGTTTATATTTGCATGAATCGCACACAATATCTTAACTGACAATATTTTATTTAAGTATAACTACTATCAACAGAGGCAGGACTAAATTTTTGCTTTAATCTTCCTCTACAGTAACAGTTAAACAAATGGTTTAATTAATTTCAGAATAAAATTAATTGTTTCAATGAACTGCTGGAAGATGCAGCATGTAAAAATCATTGCTGGATTTGGATTTGTCCAGTGGCACTTGGCTCCTGCTCCAAGCTGAGACAGCTGTTACACTTGTAAAGGTGTTTACTATTGTGTCTGCAGTGCTCTCCTGCTTTCAGTGGGGTTTAGATTAAAAGTTCTGGCATCCTACTAATGTCTTATCCTTTGTACTGAAGTGCAGTGTACAAAGTACCACAACAGAAGACATCCAGTTTCACTCCATAGCTCCAAAGTATTGAAAATATATTTCAATTGAAAATAACTTGGATATGGGACAGGAGGACTGACAGGGTGTAGAAGGCTGGAAGAAAGGGACTGATGTGTATATCTCAAACACCAACAGGTAGTTAGCCATAGAACCAGCCAAGGTTTGCTGCTGAGACCACACTGTGAGAAAGAATGTGGCTGAAGAGGGGGTCTACACAGAGATAGAGCAGCATTTTCTGGGACAAACATCCTTGTTCTAGCTCCTGGACATAAGCGCTACACAGTACAGCACCAGAGCAGGAATTAGGTCAAGGAGTGGCCATGGACTGTTGACCAAAGGCTGACACAGTAGAGGGGAATCAAGACCATCAAAACCCCCTGAAGCCCTCAACCCATTACAGAAAGGTTTAGTGGAACTAATTGTGCAAGATAACTAATTTGCAAAGAACATGAGAAACTTGGGTCCAGGGTGGGGAAAGCTTGTCTAAAAAAGGTACCCTCAGGAAACTTGGGCAGGGCCTCTAGGACCTTGTATACCCCACCATCTGGATCAACACTGCAGCCAGGAGTGGTGATCTTTCCTTCATTTCTTCCTCTCTGACTCTTTAATCTGTCTCTCTTTCACAGTATTTCTTATTCCAAATCTGCTGTAATTAATTTTATACTACAGGATAAGAGCCTAACTTATACCAATTTCCCTGCCAACTGTATAATTTCCTAATAAAACTTTCTAAGTTTTTATAGACCATCTAACTTTTGCTGCTCCTTTTTGACCACAGTCATCTACATATCTTGGGTGCTGTTTTCCCCTTGAGGGTGGGGCAGCCTGGTCTGCCTCATTCATGCCTGGTCTGCCTCATTCACTGCAAAAGCTTAAAATAGGATTTTCTGAAGTCCACATAAAAGTTGTTCTACTTTCTCAGCAAGCTGACTTTATTTCATTTTTTATTATTATTTTTAGCTCAGATATGCATACTCTGAAATATTTTCCTTTGTTCTTATGTACTTATGAAAATTCACAAGCAGATTTGTTTTTTCCCTTCTCCTTACTTCTTGTACAAAATGTTGAGCAAGAAGAAATGTATATTTTGTCATAGATATGCAGTTTAATACTTCTGTAAGTAGTAGTACTTCGCAAAGAAAATTGTGAGTTAAAATATTCACTATCAAGACTCTGAGCTGTTAGGAGGCAAGAAATAAAAAGAAGATAACGCTTGTCCCATCACACTGTATTTTAATAACTTTAACAGTAAGTCTACAACTCTTTCCTCACTAAAATTCTGAATTACATACTTGCTTAATAGCTGGAAATTGTGTAGTTGACTAGTAGCATGTCAGAAGCAGTCATGATACTATAAAGTCTTTGTTTCCTTTGGCAAGCTGATGTGAACAATAGTTTTCTCGTAAAAGGATTAGAAGGATTAACTTAGTGACTGAAGATCAAATGCCAACTCAAAAATCTAGACAAAAAATAGTTAAATTAACCTTGCAAACTTAGGGAAAGCAGTACCCTGTTAGCTCTAGAAGAAAAAACCACATCACTTTGTCTCCCTGGGGTCTGTCAATGGGGAAAGATAATGGAATCTGAAAATACTCCAAAGACCTCCTAGGCTGAAAGGTTAACAGCAAGATTTTGAAGTCACTACTTTTCTGTCTGAATTCTTCTCTTTCCCAGAATTTCTATTCCCATATTACACCTGCAGATGAGGTCTCAGCACTCCACTGGAAGCCAGAATATTTTGCTGATAGCAGGCATCTAAAAAGCCAAAAAGAATTGATGGAAAATAGAAGAAAATTCTCATCCCTACCTCTCTCTGCTTTGTCTTCAGCATAAACATTTCATCTTTTAAAATGCCTAGAGTGTGACTTATTTGACTTAACAAAAATTTTTTTAAATTCCCTGAGTTTTCACCCTAAAATGGGTCGTATTAAAACTGGCAGACACTAAACAGGCAAGAATCATGTCTGTAATCCTGGTTTTGCAGTAGTGAATCTGGTAACAAAGTTTTTCTATTCAAAATTATTACCACCAGTTTTTACACCTGTAAATTAGATTTATGAGGCATAGTTCCAAATATTAAATGTTCCTACTTCTACTTTAAACATTCTGCTGCTTTTAATTTTCTGTTGCAATAGTTAATTATATATAAAATAGATGTATTTATTATATACCATGCATTCCATGCATCCACCGTAAGTTATAAATGTAGGTTGGATAGAGAAGAAATAGAAAATTAAACAAGCCATATTAAATTCTGGCTATATAACATTTAATGTTGCACAGCTTATATTCCACCCACAAAGAACACAACTGATGGGCTTGCATGATTATTTATTTTGTAGACAAAGAAGAAAGTCTTCTATTAGTAATATGGTAAAATTTGGCCTCTGAGTTCCACTGAATAACAATAAGAACTGGCAAGGCTACCCATGACCCTTCCACTTATGCCTGCATATATTGCTCATTGAAGACCAACAGTGATCAGTACCAATTTAATGATTTGACATGTAGATGTTAGGATATTTAGCTGTAGTGGACATAAAGGTTAACAAGCTACAAAAAAGAGTGACTTGATTATTTTAAAGATAGGGAGACGTGAGGCTGTTCTGTGGTTGTGCTTTTTTTTTTTTAATGAGCACAAGAAGGGTGCTGATAATTAGACAAATAATTCATTCTTGCATTCTTGCTGCAATTGGTACATCTTAAGACTGATTAAATACATTGCAAGAATGAACACTAAGCACAGTTGAAAAACTTTGACAATCTCAGTAAATCTCATCAACAGATACTTTTTGCCACCATTTCAGGTATAGTGTTAACAGTTATTTATAACATTAATTATGTCTATCCTGATACTTGTGGAACCCATTGATTTTTCCTGACCAACTACTTAATACTAAGGGCAGCCGAGTAAGCACAGAATAGATAGATTGTGAAATTCCACTTACACTTGCAACCCTTTGGCAGTGAAATGTTTTACACTGAAAATGTGAGACTATATACAGATATGCTGTGATGAATGTATATGCTTGACATTTCTGGCCTTGAAGGTCCTGTAAGACCTTCACAGTACTTTGCTTCACCAGATGATTAAGGAAGAAAAAAAAACCCAACACATACCCATTTACCATAAATCTCCTAATGAGTTATAAATAATCTCAGCTCAAGATACTATAAAGGACTACTTAGCATTTTGCTTATGATTTTACATAATTCATCTAAATATAGTCAATTGCAGAGCAGATTTATTTTTGTTGTGGGTGACATTTTCAGATGGTAGCTTGATCACTTTGTTTCATAATGATATCCCTGCATATCTATTTTGGTGTATCTGTAGCACTTGAAAAACTACCTTTTCTATTCTTATATTTCAAAGCCTCTGGTATCTCTTCCATTTTTGGCTGTATAATGATATTGTATGTTCAGATATATATATACACATACATATACATATATATATATACGCATGCAAACATATATATAGCAAATAGACATGTAGAATGTTATGAGCTCAGTCCTTATGTAAAACGGCTTTTCAGGGTTAATGACATCAGTATTCAGATGGGTTAAGCTTTCAACTACGTGGGAAGACAATCTCTTTTCATACCCTTACAGCCTTGCATTCAAAGCTGAAGTCACCCAAGCATATGATCATGTCCAAATTTAATTGTTCATGTAGATCCACTCTTACTCAGCAAATCCTTTAAGGCTGCCCTTAAGGTTATTGTGTGTTACTGGACCGAGACCTTTAGCAGCAGCTGAAACTAAGTTTCCTATGAGTTCTACCACTACAGAGACAGATTCACTAAAAAAGAAGCAATTCCCTGACTCAGAGAAGGGATGGAGGATGAGACACCATTACTAATTTTTAAGGTCAAGGGAAATAATTGTGATTACTTTTCTCCCAATTATTTTGAGTCTCAGCTGAACATTTCTTGGATAATATTCAAAAGACATTTCATAACTGTTGCCACAAAACTTAATTGAAGGGATTATTCAGTAAAGGACACTAGATGTTCCTTGGGAAATCATCTCTTGGTATTATTTAAAGGACATAGTCAGGTATATTGTATCTCAGTTTAGTAAAGACCTATATATCTTAATTTATTACCTTAAAATGTCAATATTAAGTTCTTTACAATACAATTTCTTAAAGGTGAGAGGCATATGTAATAGCACTGTCTCTCATGTCTCATCCTCCTTTTTTTATTTCAGACTAACCACTTGGACCCACTAACCACTTTCAAGCAAATTTAAATAAAACCTACAAATCTCAATACATACTTTTATGAAATAGGCAGATGATAGAACAAAGAGACACTCTGTAGCATCCCAGTAACAGAAATTTTTCAGGACTCTGGTTCTTACCAGGCATCAGAATATCCACAGAGGTGTTCATCATAACTAAGCCTGGTTGCCTCTGAACTTCTACATCAATTTTTGTTGTTCATGAAAGGTATTTCTTGACAGCACCAGGGCTGTTTCTGTTGCATGTCTGAGATTCTTACAGGTAAAACCATTTAAAAATTGTAGCCAGTGTGTTGGGCCATATCATGCAAAGTGCCAAGCCCAACCACCTCCATTGATGGCTTCTTGCTGAACCACATATTTCATTTATCCTTGTATTAAGATCTCTGCTCCTATGGGTCCCTCTTTCTATCACAGGCATAGTAGGCATAAACACATATCCCCTCTAGACCTTGTCTCAGTATAAAAGGTATAAATAATTTTTTGAGTATGTGTAACTGCACAGCTCTTAGTCCACAAACATTTCTATGTAATACATAGAATTACATTTCTATGTAATACATTTAATACATTTCTTTGTATTAAAGCTTCATTCAGAAACTCAAGTCAAATATTCCACTGGAAGAGTACTCTATAATAAAATCATACTAATTCATTTCCTATGGCATCATGGCTGCCAAAGGTTATGTCTCCTGTTTTGTCCACACCAGTTCTACTGTGTTACATGATTACAGAAGTAATGCCTTTTTAATCAATAGGTCTGCCCTGTGAAAAGTTAGAGATGCATTAGAGGACAGGATCAAGAACTAAATCTTTTTTTTCCCTCCATTACCTACCATATGTACTGCATATAAAGATACAATGATTATGTACAAAAATTAACACAGAAGCACTAATTATGTTCTCAGAACTTTGTCTGATGAATGAGGGAAGAAAAAGCTGGTAGGGGGAAGAAGAGACAGAAAAATTCTTCCAGAAATAGTTAAGCTAAAATGACTGATTTTTTCCACACAAGGATTTTTTGCCAAGCCATCCTTTACCTTATACTTTGATGTCTATTCTTATATACTTTACATATTAAGCTGGGTAAAATTAGTCATTTGCTATAGATTGTTTGGTTGCACCCCTGTTCTGACTAGGCAGCTGACAGCTAATTCACACCATGGCTTTGCAAAGTGAGCAGATTTAGGCACTGAATTCTACTTGCCTTCTCCAGCCTGCAAAATTAATTTAGGCCTATACATTTCACTCAGCTGTCAGTTTTCATAAGCAAGATAGGGGCTTCACATTTCTCTGTCTTCACATTTTTCTGTCAAATCCTGTTGAGATCGAGCAATGTGTTCAAAAGTACCTGTCATCCATGACAGATGAAGACAGGGCACAGTCACCTAAGTCTTATTTCATACAGAAACTGAACTTCAAGAAAGAACACGTTAGCTGAAACAGAAATATTTGGTGTTCCACTTTTGCAAAGTGAATGTATTTGTCAGTGCTATGATGCGATATATGACCAATAAAGTCACATAGGGCTGAATTGTACTTGCAAAGAACACTATGATATGAAAATGAGACTGCATTTTGGAAAAAAATACATTTTGGAATATTACAAAAATAAATGAAGATTTTTAGCCCTGGGGAATAATAAATAACTGCATTTTGTATCTGAATATAATCCCTCTTACATCAATAGGAAATCTTTCTTCTTTTAAATATAGACAGAAATACTCTCAGACAATAATTTTACTGATATTAACAGTAACTATTATTATTATCAATAATAGTTATTAGTTTTGTTAGAACTCTCACCTGCCATGGCGTTTTGTCAAAATAACAATTTTTTTCACATTTCTAAACTTAACATGGCACTGCTCTGTGTCAAAATCAAATACAACTTAAAAGAGAAAACTTCATGTTGCATAATACATTATTTTATATCTTCTAAGACATTATCATCATTTGGCAGAGGGAGGAAGCCTATGTACTTGGAGTCTGTAACTAGTACAGCTATCCACTGGGCAGATTAGGAACACCTATGAGAACACAGGTGTCATTTCTGTCAGAATTTTGCATCTTAGATATATTGTAGAGCTTTTAATAACAAAAACATAATTTAAACAATGTGAGAGAAGATTCAACTGTCACTCAAAGTTGGCAGAGCTGTTCTTGCTTTTCTTCATGCAGCCATGTTGGGAATAGAGGTGTTGTCAGTAGCATTATATCCTCAACCTCACACAGGGAATCTCAGCCACAGAGTTTGCAGGTGTGACCATAACTATATTTGAGCAAAAAGCTTCTTTAGAACAGCCATTTTCTGTCTGATAAATGTTTCTGACATGTAATCTCTTCTTCTGACTCTAGCTTGCCCCCCTGACCCTGGGTGATAACTTTTGACATTGGACTTTCTTCCCACTCCTAGTTCCTGACCTTATTCATTAGGCGAGACCATCTAATCCTTGTCCTCCGCATGTCTGTTCTAACCACTAAAATTCCTCTAATCCCCAATATAGTATTGTGTGAATTCTGTGGTGTAATTTTACAATGAAAACATAATTTCAGGTTAAAGGTAAAACCAGAGATTCTATTTTTTTTTTTTTTATTATTCTCAAATGTTACAATTGCACTGGCTGAAGTGTAATTCAAAATGGATTTGGTGGATAAGCTAATAAAAAATACTAGAGATATTTAAATCTAAATGCTAACATCTATTAGTGTTGTTTAGATATTTCTCATCACCTGTTCACCACAGGGGGGGAAAAACTTCTGGAATTTTGAAGACAATTATAAAGTAAAAGTTTCATTTTTATTCTGACTAGGTCATATAATAGCATTTGATCAAGTGGTTTCACCTGATGAAAGATACCTTTCAGTAGTGCAGGTATTAGCTATTCTTGCTCCATTTTTATCATCTTTCTGAGAAGGGATTCATGCCAGAAAATATTAATAAAATAAGGCTTATCTGGAGTAGCTTTTGGGCCATTTGTCATTTCAGACCCTAGCTTAGGGGGATCTCAGTGACAGACAGTCAGGAGGGGAGGAATGTCTTGTGTGGCCTATAAATACTACTACAGGTGACTAAATTTACTATTGGAACTAAGGTTTTGTATTAAAAGATAGCTTTACATCTGAAGTTATGAAAAAAGGTGCTCTCAACCCTCTTTCCTTTCACCCCTTGCCCTTTGCAAGGAAGGAAGTAAAAGGATTTAACCTAAATGATCTAGTTAAAAATGGCCAAATCACAGAAAGGGGATGCATTACAAGAAGTAGAGTACCACAGACCTAATTAGCAAGGTGGTAGTGGGTGTAAGCACACACTTCTGTATCTGAATGTGCATGGGGTGCCTGAATAGAATGTTTTATATATGAAGGGGACAGATTGGTGAAGAGTTTCTTGCGAGTGGAAGAATTGTGTTTTTTAAAATTATTTTTCTGTTACCTTTTTTCCCTTTAGATGGCTTTGTGACAGTAAATAAGAAAGACCTGAACAGAAACTATAGTAATTTGGTCTCTTAAATCATATTTGAAAAAAATGATATTTGGGAACCTAAATCTAATACATGTTACAAAGCAGTGTGCAGCTGTTCTTAAATCCCTTGTTTCCAGATTTTCAAAGGTATAAGACCATCTAAAAATGCTAGGGGGTGAGTGGGAGGAGTGTGGGGGGACTGTTCAGTGTTTGATTTGTATCCATCTCATGGTATTCAGTGTCTAATGTTTATGTATTCATTTCAGTCTTCCACAAAATTTTGATTCCAAGTGACTGAGTCATACAGTGCTCTGTAAAGGGGAAAGGGGGTAGGGCATGTGGAGGGTGTGTTATACACTGTATGCAATTAAACTTGGAATTTAACACGATCATTATTTGACATAATTAGATTTTCCAGTAACCATGAATTAGCAGACAGTAGGTCATGTTTAATTGAATGTTTTAAAATGAATATTCTTTCGCATTTTATTAGCTATAATGTAACTATATTTAAGTGCCTGTCAGTATTTTCATTACGAACCATATTTTGGAAAATGGAGTTTATTTAAGTAGTATCTTTACTGTTCTAAATTTTGTTAGGTTGAGATTTGGCATACAAGCTAGATGGGAAATATTTCAGAACACAATTATGGCCCCAAAGGAATTGAAACAAGCAAACAGGACATTCACCTAAATTCCTAAAGTGCATCTGTTAAAGGCAAAATCTAAAGAACTCAAAGAGAAGGAAGTATATTTTTTTGTGTTTGGTTGGTTTTTTTGCCTTTTTTTTTCCCCATGTAACTTAATAAATGTGCAGAATAATCAGCTGGGAGGTGAGCAAGGTTTAAAACGCAAAACCAAAATTAGATTGTCTGAGGCAGAGGGTGAATATATTATAGAACAGATCTTCTCCTGTTCCTCAGATGCCTTACGTCTATTAAATAACCTAAAATCTATGTAGTCAGCGCTTTATGAGCAGGTACAATCTAAGTGGAAAATTCATAAAGTAGTCACACAGGAAATGTGACATATAATTTTTGTTGCAAATATATCTTCAAGGATTTGTGGAGTCATTTAATAACCACTGATATAATAATAACTCTTGCACGAGAAGGCCAATTTTAAACTTCGGAGGGCATACTTAAGCAGCATCGTTAGCCATTTGTTCTGGAAGATTCCCATGGTGGAAACAAAACCAGCTAAAATGATGAAAGATGCCATTCTGTAGTTTTGCTGTAAAACAGATCAATGGAAAGTAAGTAGAGAGTCTTGAAAAGCAAGTAGGCAGTTGATTTATATTCATCCAGGAACAGGATTAAGCTTCCAGTACTAGTAAATAAAGTATTTCCAACTTCAGCTCCATATTCACCTTCAATACCATTTCCAAAACATATAATACTTGCTCGAGTTAACCTATAATGGCTCTGAAGATCAATACAGTACCAAAGACTGCTACAGATTGGAACATTGCAGACATCCCATCAGTGCAGGTGCTGACAGAGTGGTGAATTAGTAAGATACATAGAGAACTAATGGAAAATTATTTCATCTTGTGGCATGAAATCTACCAGAAAAACAGAGGGTTAAAATACATGATATAAATATGTCCAAGAAAGATTTTCAATATGAAAATATGAGCAGAAAAAGGCTCTAACAGAATAGGTGTAAATGATGGGGAAATATGAGAGAAAGGCAGAGAAAAGGTACAAGATTATAGAAAATGGTTTTGTGGTTGTGTTTTATTTTTAAAAAGAAACTCACATTAAATTGTGACAACAAAATTTCTGTGAAAGAACATAGTACTAGAGGCAAAAAACCCCCCAACCTTTAGCAACAGTATGTGTATTTCTGACATAGCATATGTTTGGCTTGTCACTTTAAATTTGTTTATAAAAAGTTCAGCATAATTTTAACTTGTCATTTGTTCTGCCAGATTTTCTATTGCCTGTCTGTATAGTTCTAATGATGTTTCCAATTGGTCTGTCCATATTTCACCGAAAATCTTTGTTGTTGTTTATGCTCCTTACTGTATTTGGTTTATCTGGCAATGTTTTGGGGGCAAGGGGTTGCAGGGGTAGCTTCTGTGCAAAGATAACAGAAGTTGACCTCAGGCCGGACAGATTCCCTGTATGCGACATTCACTTCAGAGCTGAACTTGATGATCCTTGTGTATCCCTTCCAATTCAGAATATTCTGTGATTCTGCAAAATAGCCATTCCAATCAGGATTAAAGACATCCTTGTCTCTGGCCAAAGCTGAGCCAAGTGGGGACAGTGTTAGCAGCTTTCTGATACCATATTCAAGATAAAAGTGGTTTTCAACAGCAACTGGGAGAATTAAAATACGTAAGAGAAAGAGCCCCGCATACATCAAGGTCAGTGCAGAAGGAGGAGGAGGAGGTTCTGCAGCCACCAGAGCTGAGATTCTCCTGCAATTCATGATGAAGACCATGGTGAGACAGCTGTGCCCCTTCAGCCCATGGGGGACTGTGATGGTGCAGAAATCCACCTGCAGCCTGGTGAAGGATCCCGTGCCAGAGTAGGTGGATGTGCCCTGAAGAAAGCAATAGCTCACAGACAGGTCTCAGTGGAGTAGGTTTTCTGGAAGGACCCATGCTGGGACAGCCCATTCCTGAAGGACAGTACTGTGCACAAGGACCCACACTGGAGCACTTGAAAAACTGAAAAATGTGGGAAGGATCCACACTGGAGAAGTTCAAGGAGAACTGTCTCGCAAGGGTGGGATGCCATGCTGGAGCAGGGGAAGAGTGTGGGGGAGGAAGGAGCAGCAGAAACACAGCATTGTGAACTGACTGCAAGCCCTATTCCCTATCCTTGTTTCAACTGAGTGGTTTGAGTCATTTAAAGAATCATCATCAAAGGTGTCAGCAAAAAACAGGTTTTAACATGAATTTTTGAAAGTGTGACTTTAGCAGGTTCTGTAGCAAGGCTCACTCCATAGCTTGCAACATAAATAAAGCATATATAGGAAAATCTGTGAAGAGCTAATGTTGAATCTATGTTGGATCTGTATGGAGAAGGGGATGCAAAAGGTTCAGGGTGCAAAGTCACTTTCATTACACAGTGATTTATTGTAGTCAGGCAACTTCATAGCCAAACACAAGGGGAGTTTGACACATACCCTCAAATAAGCTGCTGTTTTTTTCACCTTTCTGCCTTTGATTTGCCCATATGTGTGCTTTAACCCACTGCAAGCCATTCCCTCCTTTCAGAGCCTTAGACATCACAAAGGATGGGAGCCAACAGATGTGCTCTGCTGACTCACCTGCTTCTGACATAAATCAGGTAATCACTGGTGGCAACTAGGTCCTCCTACTGTTCCTTCTCTGTACCTTACCTTTCTGAACTCAGGCTATAATGATATTGCTCCTAATAAAGGGAATTTGCATGAATCTATGTCACCAGCCCACAGTAGATAAGAGGTTCCTTAGACTTGCTAACAAGATTCAGTTTATTTCATTACATAGTCTAGAGATGTCATCTATGGAAAGGAGAAATGCTGCAGCATTCTGTGGTAGTTATGTGCTAGTAATATGACATCCTGATCATGGTCTCCTACAACTATAAGTTGTGGGAATTTTCAAAGATACAACAGAAGAGTTTCAGACTTGACATTAGAAGTATTTCTTTACAGAAAAGGTAGTCCCACAGTGGAACAGGCTTCCTAGAGAAGAAGTTTTTAAGAGGGATTTGGAATCGTATAATAATTAAGACTGGAAAAGACCTCTAAGATCAAGTCCAATTGGCAACCCAGCCAAGTCCACCACTAAACTATGTCCCTAGGTGCCACATCTACCTCCCAGGAGGATCCCTTACCCAGCCAGCTTGTTCCAGCGCCCGAAAATTCTTTTAGTGAAGAAATTATTCCTAATATCTAGTCTAAACTTTCCCTGGTGTAACTTGAAGCCATTTCCTTTTGTGCTGTCACCTGTCAGCTGGATGAAGAGACTGATTCCCACCTGGCTACGACCTCTTTTCCAGGTAGCTGCAGAGAGTGGTACAATCCCTCTTGAGACTCCTTTTCTCCAGGCTAAACAACCCCACTTCCTTCAGCCTCTCCTCCTAAGACCTGGGCTTCAAACCCTTCACCAGCTCCATTGTCCTTCTCTGGACATGATCTAGCAGCTCAACGTCCCTCTTATCATGAGGGGCCAAAATAGAACACTACACTCAATTGGTGCTCTCACCAGTGCCAAGTGCTGGGGGATGATCACTGCCCTGGTCCTGCTGGCCACACTATTGCTGTTCAGGCCAGGATATCACTGGCCTTCTTGTCCACCTGGGCACATGCTGGCTCATGCTCAGTCAGCACGTCCAGAGCCTTTGCTGATGCAGTTTCAAGACTGGGCTCGAGAGGTGGGCATTAAGTGGGTGCTCCTTTTGCCATAGAAGCCCCAAGAGAATGGGATTACTGAGCAGACGACCTGACTAAAAGGTGTGCTGATGTCTCCTCACACAACTGAGATGCACAGCTTACACTAGCAATTCGTACCATTAATAACCAGTAGAAAAGTTATGGGAGCTCCAAAATCAGAGGGTTTGCTCTGAAAAGCCACCAAAGTTGATGACTACATACACAATGAAAAGAATCAATTTCCATAACACACGTAGGCTGACCTGTCAGGCTGAAGAGACTTTCTATTGGTGTTGAGTCCACAACCCGAGAAAAATCTAAGGTTTACATGCTTGGGAGGTCCTAGATGGAAATGGAAGACACTGCATTAGCCTCTTGTGGACAATCCTGGACTTCCAACAAAACAGCCCAGTCCTGAGGGACTGAGACCCATCTGTACACTCACTTACAAGGCAGTGGAGAGCTGGGCAATTGTCATTCATGCTGGGGGCACCAATGATCAGCACAAATCAGACATGGATGGCAATCCAGTGGCAAAGATGAGGGTGGAATTCATGGGAATGATGAATCTAACATCATGGTAATGGTTTGTTTACCCACCCTTAAGTCAGTTGAGGATTCCTTGCCAGTTTTTGTACAGGATGTCAGCATGTTTTGAATTAACTCAAAACTCAACTGGACACAGTCCCAGTCAACCTGCTGTAGCTGACACTGCTTGGGCAGGTGGTTGCATGAGACAGTCTTCAGAGGCCCCTTTCAACCTGAATTACTATGTGGTTCTAAGCAACCAAAGCTATCATTATATGAAGATATAAAATTTATCTGTAGGTAGATACAGAATTGTTATAAAGGTGATGTTAAATATTATTAATTTTACTTTTTCAGCCTCTCAGGGCAGCAGAGCGAGGGAATCTTGCATCTGTTTACAGAAAAACTGTTTAATTTACAATTAAATTACCAAGAATAGCACTGGAAGCAAATTACCGTGAACAACCATTCTGGATTCATTCGTGAAGGTGCCTGCCAGACTGTGAATGTTCAGTTAGCAGAAGTTAGTCTTGTGGAACCCAATAATGTCTAGTAGATTCATATTTCCTTCTAATCAAACATATGCATGGCATCCATCCTGGCAGTTCATTCATGACTTGTGACAATATACATTAACAATATGCATTGAGGCTGACTTCTATTAGAAAAGAAAGAGAAAAAAAATAATTAAAAAATCTGTAACAAGTCCATGGACCTCACTCTGTTGAAGTGGCATCCTATAAAAAACACATAATGAAGCAATAATTTATTTGTGCCAAGACTTCATAGATTTTTCCTGAATAGTTTTTAAGTATTCTGCCCATCACATTCCATCTAGGGTAATAGAACTAAAGAGAAAATTTGGGTAGAGCTTTTAATTCGCACAGTACTGTCTTAATAAATGGTCTAAAATCTGTAACATGCATTGCTGAGCCTTGGAAGAAAGAAACTACACTTGCCTTCAGAAATGGAGAGAGGGTTTCTCCATAGTGTAAACCCTTTTAGCTGTTTTGACATAGCTCTCTAGTTTAGATAAAGCAATTGAACTAATTAGCACTCTCTGTACTAGGCTATTTGGGATTACCCTTGGAGTTCAGATTTGTAAAAGTCTTTGTTTTATTGAAAAGTCTTTGAAGTAGCTTTAGACCAGCGAGCTTTTGTGATTTAGCTTTGGCCAACAGCCAAACTTTCATCCATCTGTTCAGCTACCCACCCCACATCCAGCCTCCAAGGGATGGGGTGGAAAACAAGAAAGAATAGGACTTAGAAAGCTTGTGGGTTGAGATAAAGACAAGGAGATGCCTTACCAGTTATCGTCACAGGCAAAACAGATTCGACTTCTGGAAAATTCATTTACTAACGATTACGAGAAAGTTGCATGGTGAGAGGCCAAAGCAAATATGAAAAAAAATTTCCTTTTCTCTCCGCATGCACCCCGCCCTCTCTGCTGCTCTCTTCGCTCTTCAACTTCATTCCTGAGCTGCCCAGGAGGGATGAAGAATGGGGGACTGTTGTCAGTGAGTAACAGCTCCTCCTTGCGGCTCCTTCCTTCTCCTCACGCTCCATCCTGGACCATTCCGGGACCAGCCCCGGCCGGGCTCTCTCCCGGCCGCAGGGCCATCCCTGCCGGGTCTCTCCGGCCCCGTCCCTGCTCCCGCTGTCCCCTCGGGGCTCGCAGGGCTGTTTCTCGCTCCCTTCCCCTGGCTCAGCCCTGCCTGCCGGGCAGCATTTTGCCCTCCCTTGCCCAGGCTTTCCCCGGGCTGAGGGGCTCGGCCGTGCCCTGAGCTGGGGCCGCTGCAGCCGCCGCCACCGCCTGGGGCCGGCCCGGGCAGCGCCGGCACGGCCCCGGCACGGCCCCGGCACGGCCCCGGCACTGGGATGGCCCCGGCACGGCCCCGGCACTGGGACAGGCCCGGCACGGCCCCGGCACGGCCCCGGCACTGGGACGGCCCCGGCACGGCCCCGGCACGGCCGCCGACCACCTCGGCCCGAGCAGGGAGGACACTGCCCTGAATGAACCATCGAGCAGCGCGAACACAGCTTCGGAGTGGGAAGCACCGAACAAGAAAAGTAAATTCCCTAAACCATGTGATTATAGGAGAAAGGAATTCAAAAAATTGACAAAATTAGTGTCCCAGGGCCCTGGAATTAGAAATTTGAAAAATGATAAGGTTAGTAATGATTGGCTGCAATATTATAGATGCATACCTCACAGGAAACTCCTCGCTCCATTACAACTCCGGGCTAACATCTACCCCACAAGAGAAATTCTCTCGCAGGGTAAAGAGGATAACTTTATCAAGTCTTGCAGGCATTGCGGTGCGGACATCAAGACCTGCACCCACATCATCGGCTTCTGCCCAGTGATGCAGGACGCCCGAATCAAGAGGTATAATCGCTTCTGTGAAAAGCTTTTTGAGGAGGTGCAGAAGAGGGACTGGGTGGTGTACAAAGAACCGCACATAAGGGATACCGTCAAGGAACTGTACAGACCAGATCTGATTTTTGTAAAGGACACCTGTGCACTCATCGTGGACATGACAATACAGTACGAAGCAACCAAAATATCGCTGGAAGAGGCTGCTGAAGAGAAAGTCAACAAGTACAAACACTTAGAAACTGAGGTACGAAACCTCACCAACGCTAAGGACGTTGCTTTTATGGGCTTTCCCCTTGGAGCGCGGGGGAAGTGGTACAAGGGTGACTTGCGGCTTTTGAATACCCTGGGCCTCCCTAGATCGAGGCAGGACTTGTTTGCAAAGACTCTATCCACAAGAGCGCTTCTATCATCTGTGGACATTGTGCATATATTTGCCAGTAGGGCCAGAAGATTTCATGATTAGGGTAGATGATTTTTGCATTTTTGTATTTTGTATTCTTTCTGATGTTTTTATTGCCTTTTTGTACTGTATGCAGATTTTTGTTGCTATGTTTCTTTGTACCCTCATGTTTTACGTTTTTATATTTTTTTAATAAACTAGACGGCAGCTACGTTCATAAGGAAGCCACGAGCCAGTTAGGTAGCTCATAGTGAGTAGGGACAGAGACTTTTAATTCATAACATGTCAATTACCACTTGATTTGGACCAATTTGCTGGATTTGAACTGAATTACCAGACTTGTCCAAGGTGGACGGGCCACCTTTACTTAACCCGGAAAAGGTACATATATTACTTATATGTGTTCGAAAAATAGCTTGTGCTCACGTGGATAGCTGTAGGCACATGGAGGATTGCACAGCTGTCAACACCTGTACTGTTCTAAACCTCTTCCAGCAGAGCTAAAACCTGCTCCTGTTCCATGATGCTTACAAGATTATTCTAGACTGGGGGCAGATAAAAAAGGAGAGGAAAAAGGATAGCTGTGATTTCTTTGTGTGGTATCATTTTCTGTTTATTTTGATTACACCTTTGTCTGGATTTCCTTGGGTTTTGGTTTCTCTTGTTAAGCAATGGCTTTCTCTGAAATGAATGGGATGAAATAGCTTTAACAGGATTGCACCTTGTTTGCTTTTTTTTTTTACTTTTCTGTCTAAATTGTATTTTAGATCTCTTATTAAGCAAAATAAGCTTTTTCTGAAAATAAGCCTATTTTTTTTATTTTTATTTTTATTTGAGTGCACCTTTACTAGCTGTAAATTACACCATCCCAGACCAGAGCCCTGATCTTTAAATGAAGCGCTTATAAAAATTTAAAGTGCTCTTTAATTTTAAACCAATGTATGCTGAGATGCCCAGAGCCCTGATCACTGCCAAATTTCACTTCCAATAAATTTAAATTGCTTTGTGCAATACAGAGAGATTTAAAATTATTGGAGTGCTTTAAATTCCATACTGAAGTGCCCATAAAATTTGAAGTCCTCCAATAATTTGAAATCACTCTACAAGTTGTGCAGCAATTTGAGCCTCTTTGAAAACAAATGCTCGAGTATCCTATGCTTTAATTTGCAATGATAAGCAACATTAGAAAATGGCTGTTAACGATTTACAAGAAACACTGCCCTGGGAAATGAATGAGTCACCACCCTGAAGGTCTTATTAAAAACATGTAGATGTGACTCATGGCAGCATGGTTTACTAATGGACTTGGAAGTGCTGGTTTACATTTGGACTTACTGATCTTAAAGGTCTTTTCAAACCTAAACAATTCCATGATTTTACACCATTTCTCAGTGAATTAGCAGAAAAAATCAAACAAAATAAGGCAGTATTACAAGAAGAAAGTTATGCATCTTTTTAAGACAATAGAATAGTAGCATAATATTTTTGAGAGAGTAATATGTGGAGTGTGAGATTAGGAAAGCAGTGAATATACAAATTATTCCCCTTTGTGACAACTATTAAAAATATAGATGACTACTGTTCAGCTGACAACATGCTAGTACTGAGCAGGAACACACAAGACATGTGGAGGCAATACATCCAGATGGCACCTGAAATGTGTTACATAACAAGGAAACCAAAATCTACTCTTAACTCCACCAGTGTACATTTAAGAGAGCTTTCTTCACTTTAGGATTTGCTTTAGAAAACACCTAATCATCTTAGAAGATGATGTGTGCCTTCCACATATCTGCACAGGATTGTATCCTGTCTTGTTTTATGCATCTTGAACAGATTTTAGTTACCTCAGGAACAAGGAAATTATAGTAATAATAATAAAAAGCTACAGTGACACAGTACTAATGTTTTGGCATATTATATCTGTTCTATCCTACACTGTCAACACTTTCCAAAAGTATACATTTAGGTTAGCTTAATTCAATGGAATTTCAAAAGGAGGTGTTTATTTGTGAGGAGAAAAACCGTTGATTATTTGCATTAATATTCTATGAGAGATAAAACCCTTGTGACTTTGTTCTGAAATGGAGATTTTCTTCAATCAAACAGGTAGCAAAATCTATTGAAGGGAGAAAAAAAAACTAGATCAAGTAGAATTAAAATGTATTTTTATGCAAAACAAGAGGCAAAATTGTTGCAGTCATTTTAATCTCTTGAGGAGGCTTATTTAAGATCCACAATGAGGCGGGTCAGTCTTTACATTTTCATCTACTCCTATGTAGTATGTTTGTTATTTCTTTGTGCACCAAGAAAAACACTGTAATATACTAAATGACAGTTCATTTTAACTTCAGAGAATTCATAAGGGTAATTAGCTTTTTGTTTATAAGCAAAAAGTTATGTAAAATTTTCAGTGTAAATGTAATAGAAATATGTTATAGCTACCTGGGACCACACCACACACCTGAGCACTAAAAATTCAGGAATTTTTTGCAATTGTGGAAGCAATGTTGCGTAAGCAAAATCAAAATCTCATTAGAAAAAGGAAAATTAGCATTCTTTTAAAGGAACAGGTAAAATAAGTTTATTATATTAAAAAAAAATGATGGGCACTTTTGAGTGTTGCACTTGAGCAAATGTCAGTTCCATTACATCAATCAAGGTATATGGAGCTAATTTTTGCTAGAGAAGGCTAAGAATGTTGTTTTGCCCATGCCCTACTTTAAGTCTAGGTGTTCCACTAGTGAGATGACAATTGTCTTTGTCATACATTTAAGGGACAGCAAGCCTTGTTCCATCACAAATGTAGTTTATTTCTTTTGCTGGCAACCTCAGCAATTATTTGTAACTAGGCTAAGAGACGGAATTTCTGGGATAGTACATAGCCAGACAGGAGACAAAGTACAGCTCTTGGCAGTGTAGAGCCATCTATGACCCTTGCTGCTTCCTTTTCCTTCCTCATGCCTTCACAGGTATGCTGCACAAAGTCTTGAACTAGATACAAGGATGCTCCCAGGTAAGTAAGAGCACTGATATTTTTTTCAAAGCTGTCACTGCTACTGAGAGAGATGTCAGTTAACTGTGCCCTTTCTTTTGTTCCAGAGTAAATTTTCTCCAACTAGAAAAACTTAGCTCTCAGTGAACGGCTACTGGCCTTTGTTGTTTAAAACTGCCTCTGAACATTTCTATTTAATGAAAGAGAGAAGAAAATTCAGCATTGCCTAAGAGTGAATAAAGATAACTTTATACACCAAAACTTCCTTTTTTAAAAAAATATTTTGCTTAGAAGAGAGATCACATTTATTCCTCCCTGCATATAAATTGACTGTGACAGGCAGCTGAGTAACACACAGCTGCTTTCTGACTCCCTCACAAAAATGGAATTACATTTAATAAACTTTAAAACTGTCTGCTTTAAAGTCAATAAAAGAGTGATATTTTCCTGAACTATACAACATGTTTTGCTGGAGCACAAAAGGAACCTGAAAAATTAATTGCACAAAATTTCAGACAAGTTGATATATTGTAGAGCTTTAAAAAAGTTGGACAGGGGAGTGAATGAAAAAGAAACTTACATCAAAGTCATGGCATTAAAAATTAGTAAATCCCACAGATTTTGGATAGGACAGAGCAATCATCTCACTGGACAAAAGAAGACCATGGAGAGAGGTTAGAGGAAGGACAGGCTGATTTTAGTATTTTGGAGGAAGACTGTGATAATGTGTTGCATCTTCCCATGGGTTACTTGCTGTAAGATACTGCTGAGGAAGTCTTAGGCTAGATATGCCACTATTGGTCCCACTCTAGCTTCATCACCAGTCTTAGATCTCTTTTGTCAGCTTTAGTAATTTGTGTCTTCAATGTGCTTTACTTTTTAAAATTGACTTAGTTTTCAAAAACTGACCTTAGAAAGCAAGCTCCAGATTAAGCTTGTTATGAAAGAGATTTTTCTAAGGACTCTTTGTTCAAATACTGGTATTTGTTAAAGGTAAGGATAGGAATTAGCCTTTTATGTTTTTTTTGGTTTGGGGCTTGTTGTTTTGGCTTGTTTTTCTTTAAGACTTTGCTTAGTACATTAACATTCTTTATGTTTAGCATGATGCAGAGCAAGGTGATGAACCTAACAAGATAAATAGACTTTAAAGATGACCACAGTTTATTTTGCAACAAATACTCACCACTTAGAATTATTCTTGAAACTGACATTTTTGTGTAATTATTCTTAAACCTGACATTTTAGTGAACCACACTCACAGCAGATTATATCTTCTGTTATCCAAAAATGTCTTGGTGGCTCAATTCCTAGCAGCTATCTCCCTGCTTGACTAAGCAATAATTTTATAGTTGCTGCAGGTCATACGAGGCTAAAAGCAGTCATTTAGACTTTCCGTCACTGAATAAGGATATATGTTCTTGCAACACTTTATCTGTTCTGTCTAAAATGGTAGTTAAACTTTGTATAACCTTAAAGTTTCAGATAACTCTAATTATAGGATTTTTTTTGTACAATGGGTGAGAGTTTTATATTGAAATTGCAAAAGTATGATTCATATGATTGCTGCAAATAGCACCACTTGTTGCTAAGTGAAAATCTACGCTGGCAAGAATGAGAACAAAAAGTTGGTTCATGGCCAAGAGTGAGTGTTACTTCTGAGCTAGTCTAGAGGGAAAGAATAGCTGAGATTAAATGGAAAAGTAGATAATTTCAAGCTAACTTCTAATTTGTTGTTTTCTTTGGTGGAGGTGAGGTGATGCTTGGTTTGTTCCTTTTAAGCAAGCATAATGACTTTGTCGACAAAACAAATGTAGCTCTCTCCTATCTGGTAAAAAGCACTGGGTACAGCACCACAAGGTGAATCAGTGGAAATAGATAAGAGGAAATTAGTAAAGAGATTGTGAAAAAAATTATCCAATTAAAAGAGAACAGCTTTGACATTAACTTCAGCATTGGGTAGATAATGGGATTTTTTTGTATTTAAATAGTAAATAAAATTTTCAGAAGTATTGTGACACAAATAGCAAATTATGGGTATTCTTAACAGGGAGAATGTTAAAATAGCATTCAATAATGTCTGTTTTCTGAAAACTAGAGCAATCAAAATAAATTTTAAAGCTGATAGCAGAAGATACCATGTTATACATCAATGTAATTACAGACACCAGTGTTAATCTGAGAAGTTTACCAATGGAAATGGCCAAAGAAGACAGAGTTTTGCAGTTCACTGCTGAATGAAGTGCCAATATATTATGGCTGATGATAGCATTTTTTCTCAATAGAGAGAAATACTAGTACAATTGAATATGGGTTAATAAATCGTCCTAAATGCTGTGCATATTTCTGACCATTGATTTTAAAAGAATTAGAGTTCAAACCAAAACAGGTACAGGATGAATCAGGAATTTGAACAGCTTATCAGAGTGACAGTGACTAGAAGATTATTATTTTTCTTAGAGGATAAAATTGTTCTTTATACCCTTATTCAGTTAAAATAACACAGGAGTTGAAAATCTACTTTACTTAAATATGATGTTAATCCAAGAATATCTATATGCCAAAATAATCCGTTTTCTGTGATGAAGATTAAATCTTTTTTTTTTTTTTTGCACTGATCTATGGAGACACCTAAATATTGTGCTAGAGCAATACAAAGTCTATAAGTATCAATAGTCAAACTCTCTAGTTTTCCTTACAATCTTTTATTCATAAGCACTACATTAACTTACAATGTGTAATAGACATGGTTTTGAGATGAAAGTTCTAAAAATTAAATAATGGTATATAAAACACATACAAGGAAATATTTAAAGTATTTCCTTTCTTACAAGTTATTTTCACGTAATCAGTGCAAAACTTCTAAGACAATTTCCTTTCACTGTGAAGTATGATTTTTAATCCACAAAACATTTTTAGAGTTTCGCAGTATAGACAGAATTTTATTAAAAAAAAAATCACAAAGGAATTTCAATAAAATAAAGATATTCTGCTTTGACTATATTGAAAGAATATTTTCCAGCTGTCATTCTTAAAATTTATGTTCAATATAAATGATCAAATGAGAATTTTTTCCCACTTTTTGCTTTTACAACAAAGTTTCTGCTTCTCTCTACCCATTTGTTGCATGTCTTGAGAAGGTACAGAGAAAACTAGAAAGGAACTAAGAGAACACAAGCAAATTCAGGAGGGAATTACAGATGGCTATCAGTAGGAAAATTGAAAGTGACAGGCTTGAGAATGAAAATAGAACTAAAAAGGAAAGGGTAAAACTAAGGTGATCAGTGAAGGTTTCTGAATCTGAGTATCTCAAATTGGACTAAACTTTCATTTGGATTCCTATAGTCTAGTATTCTGTTTCTGCCATAAAGGGGACATTTAGGAATGTGCCAGCATAGGTAGTTTGATATTTGTGAGGAAACTGAATACATACATTTGTATAATATAATGGAATCTCCAGTTTTAATTTTGGCTTATATCTCTTGAATATATTGGAAAGGTATCTAAAAAATTTATTGGAACAGTGATAAAATTCTGAATTTCACTGACATGCAATTATGATTTTCTTTCTATTGCTTTGGGAATTTTAGGTAATCTAATTGGTAAGATTATGGGAAATTCAGTGGTTTTGATTTCAGTGAAATTTAGTTGAATTTATTCCAGACATTACTGCTACATTAAAGGGTGGATTTTCTAGCAAGGTCACTAATGAAGGCATCCTAGTCTACTAAATACTGATTAATTCCATATCCCATAGAATTTTCCCATAGGCTTGTTACACAGAGTCATAGAATCATTAAGGTTGGAAAAGACCTTTAAGATCATAGAATACACCTGTTAGCCCGTCATTGTCATGTCCACCACTAAACCACATCCCCAGGTGACACATCCACAAATTTTTTTGACCACTTCAGAGGGTGGTTATTCCACCACTTTTTTCAGCAGCCTATTCCAATGCCTGCCCACCCTTTCCATGAAGAAATTTTTTCCAAATATCCAATCTAAACCTTCCCTGCCACAACTTTAAACCATTTCCTCTTGTCCTATTTTTTGTTATGTGCGAGAATACACCAACTCCCACCTCACTGCAACTGCTTTTCAGGTAGCTGTAAAGAGTTTTATGGTCTCCTATGAGCTTCCTTTTCTCCCCCTAGACAACCCCCGCTCCCCCAGCCACTTCTCAGACCTGTGCTCCATATCCTTCACCAGCTTTGTTGCGCTTCTGTGGATATGCTCCAGCACCTCAATGTCTTCCTTGTAGTAAGGGGCCCAGAACCAAAACAGGGCTGAAGGTGTGGCCTCACTTGGTCTGAGTACAGAGGAATGATGACCTGGGTGTGCTGAGCATACTATTTTTGTCATAAACCAGGATGCCTTTGGCCTTCTTGGCCACCTGGGCACACACGGGCTCATGTTCAGTTGGATGTCAACTAGCACCCCTAGGTCCTTTTCCATCAGATACCTTTCCAGCCACTCTGGCCCCAGCCTGCATGAGGTTTTATAGCCAAAGTGCAGGATGAGGCATTTTATTAAACTTCATACAACTGGCTTTGCCCCATCAATCCAGCCTGTCCAAATGCCTTTGCAGTCTTGCTGCCCTCCAGCAGATCAACATTGCCACCCATCATGGCATCACCTCTAAATTTACTGAGGGTGCTCTTGATCTCTTCATCCAGATCATAGATAAAGATATTAGAGAAAACTGGCCTCAGTGTTGAGTCCTGGGGAAGCTTACTTGTGACTAGCATCCATCACTGCACTTTGGAGTTAACCATTCCAGGCTACTTTTAACCCATTGAAGAATACACCCAACCAAGATGTGAATGGCTAGTTTCTTCAGGAGAAGTTGTAGAAGACAATCAAAAACTTTACTAAAATCCCAAGAGACAGCATTCACAACCTTGTCATGTCACCTTGTCATAGAAGGAGACAAGATCACTCAAACAGGACTTGTTTTTTATAAACCCATGCTGGCTGGACCTGATATCCTGATTGTTCTGTGCATGATGTGTGATCCAACTCAATATGATCTGCTCCATGATCTTTGCCAGCACAGAGGTCAGGCTGAATGGCCTGTAGTTCCTTGGATTCTACTTATGGTTCTTCTTGTAGATAGGTATTCACATTTGCTAACCTCCAGACATCTGTGACCTTCCCAGTTAACCAGGACTGCGGAAAAATGAAGGAGAGGGGCTTGGTGAGCTCTTCTGCCAGCTCCCTCAGTACTCTTGGGTGGATCCCATCTGGCCTCATAGATTTGTGCACGTTTATATGGAACAGCAGGCCACTATTTCTTCCTGGATTATGGGGACTTCACTCCCCATCTCCACATCTCTGTCTTCCAGCCATGGGGTCTGGGTACCCTGAGGACCCAGACCTGCCTTAGTAGCTCAGTCTTCCTACTAAGGCAAAGAAGGCATTAATTCTCTCAGCTTTTCTTCATCCTTTGTGACTCTGTTTTCCCCTGCATCCAATAAAACATTAACATTCTCCTTAGCTCTCCTGCTGTTACTGATATTTGTAAAAACACTTTTCTTGTCTATAATGGCAGTAGTCAGATAAAATTCTAGTTGAGCTTTTGCACTTCAAATTTTCTCTCTCCATATTCTCATGACATCCTTGCAGTCCCCCTGAGTTGGCTGCTCATTCTTACAAATCTCATAAACTCTCACTTTTTTCCAGAATTCCAGACACAACTCTCTTCAACCAGACAAGTCTTCTTCCTTGTGCCTCATCATTTGGAACATGGAGACAGTCTAGTCCTGATTTTTATCCTCTTCCCCCTCATATCTAGTTTAAAGCTCTCACTGCAAAAGTGTAAAATTATCTCTGCTAAGTCCTGAGTAAAGGTTTTTTTTTTCCCTTTGAGACAGTGTACCCCATCTGTTGCCAGTAGTCCTGATGTTGCCTAAATTAAAGCATGATCAAAACCCCTAAAATTTGGACACTGGAATTGTCAGAAATGCACGTGTGTAACACATCAGGGGAAACAATTGCTTGTTTCAACATCAAGACAACAGGTAGCAGAAGATGAAATATCTGTCATGCTGCTTGCTTTGAAAGCTAAATATGGATCATTGGAATTTACGGAAGAAAATATGTACAATTTTGAAGAACTTTCACTGCCTGTGAACTTTTAGAACTTTGCTATTTGGATGGAACAATACCCCAGTGAAGTACAGATTGGAAGACATGCAGCTGGCAAGCTGCCCTGCTGAAAGAGACCTGGGAGCGCTGGTTGGCAGCAGCTCGGTATCAGTCAGGAGTGTGTGCCCTGGAAGTCCCGACGGCAACTCACATCCTGGGGTGCACCAAACACATCACCAGCCCATCAAAAGAGGAGATTGTCCTGTAGTGTTGGTGTGGTCTCACCTTGAGTGCTTAGGAAGGATATGAATATCCTTGAATATGTCCAGAGGAGGGCAACCAAGCTGATGAAACAGATGGAAAGAATGTCTGCTGATGAGGGGATGAGAACTCTGGGCTTGTCTATTTTGGAAAAAAGGAGGATGGAAGGAGACCTCCTTGCCCTCTACAGACATCTGAGGAGGGATAGGAAACAGGAATGTGCTGATTTTTCCTCCCTGTTATGTGCATGTGAATAGCTCACAGATGCATTAGAGGAGGTCTTCTCTAGTTCCACATATCCGAGGAAGATGCCTGATACTATGACTCTACTCTGTTTTGTTTTAATGGACTGGAACAGGGGTTTCTTTGAATGGACTGGAAGAAGAGTTTCTTTATGGTTAGTTCTCCATGGAAAATATAAGAAATGAAAAATATCATCTGAGAGGGAGAGAACAGCATAAGATTGCAATCTTACAAGCCTTTTTACTTCTGCTACTGGTTAAAACAGAAAAAAAACCCAAAAAACCCCCAAGAGGTGATTTTCCTACCAAAACTTGAAACAAGATAGGTAAAGGGGACTCATACATTGAACTGAAAAGCCAACAGAGTAAATCAATATCACTACCTATTTCCACTGCTATGAGTGATTTTTAGTTCAGTTTTGATACCCAGCTGTGGGGTTTAGCAAGTGTTAATAAAACAAATGTGAATACTTGGACAATAGCTTAATAGATATTTCATCATTGATCTCAAATTTGATGTTCAGCTTTATAACTTTACATACATAAGCGAAGTGGGAGCTGATAATTTATTTTTATTTACCATAATCTGCCTTCTGTGCATGTGCAGAAAATGAGGGAAGGAGAATTCAAATACTGTTTTACTTGGCTCTTAGGTAACATTCTTTCATACTGCTATACTATATTTCTTGCAATTGTCTATTGCACTTGAAATTTCAGTCTGAAGCCTTGAATCAAAAAATACATTTTTTTTTATTTGCATAATGTGCTTTGAAGTATTTGGCAGGGAAACTTAATGCCCTTCTGTCACTATTTCATACCAAATAACTCTCAAAATTTACACATCCATTGGTAATTAAAAAATATTTTAAATAGAAAAAGTGTTGCTTGAAAGACAAGGTTTGCAGTGGTAGAATTTTCAGTTTGCAGATCATTTCAAACAGTAATGTTCAATCTTTTCACAATGCAATTTAAAGAATGATTTCAAAATGTCATGAAACATTACAGGGAAGAGTGACTTCAAAACCTGCTGATTTTTTCCCCCCCAATTATTAATGGGTTATTGCAAAGCAGCCCCTCCAAAAAGGACCTTTAAAAAATTACCTGCTGTCATCAATACTTCATTTTCCACATATTATTAAGCTAAATTGCATTGTATGAATGAGAAAGAAAGATATGACTGTAATTCATTGACATAATTCTATGTCAAAGTTCCAAAGTTCCATTAAGAGACAATTCTGTCTTCCCTGTCCTCTTTACTTGTCTGTCAGAACACTTCCATTGGAATTACAGTCTTACTATGTACCTTTCAGTGTATTTTACACAACACTCCACTGTTCTGTATTTATTAGTGCACCAAAAGTAACTGGAAAAGACATGTTGTCTTGCTTCTCTTCGGCCTGATAGTCCATGTAAATATTGCATATTATTCAATGGTCTTTAATAATGCACACAACACTACTAATTGAACTTGAGCCTAAAAGCACCAAAGTTCAGCTGCTTTATCACAGCTTCCTTTTCTTTTTTTCAGCTTCCTTTTCTCTTTTTTCATACCCTCCCCCACCTTCATATCAGCATGAAATGACCCTAAACTAGCAGAAAACCCAACCTGACAGGATTTTTTGAGATAGTGCTGTGGTATTAGTCTTACGTCATTCATCTCATTGGCAGCAAGCGTCAGAGTCATGACCAGAAGGTGAAAGAGATCAAGAACAGAGAGCAGGAAAAAACTTCTGTGCCATGATGGCAGTCAGCTTCTGCAATGCTTCCTTGAGGTGTTCAACACATGGCACAGCTGGAGGTATCTTCAGTCTATTGTAAATTACAGCAGGTGTCTAAACCAGCATGTGTCTCATCTACGATTATCTAGAGAAGGGGTTCAAAGCTCTCTGTCTGTTTTTACTGATTCATACCTGGGACCTAAGGCAAATATTACCTCCTTTTTAAATTTGCACTGTTGCTGTTGGAATTAATATGCATTTGCACACCTGAAAAAAAATTATAAATCCCCTAGAAAATAATAATATTATATGCTTTAATTTGAAATAGAAAATAAATATATATTTTTTAAAATGAAGCAGAAAAGACAGAAATCAATTTCAAAATGTAAAACTCTCAACATTATTTCAGTTTGAGACCGGACTGCATCTGTGTTGCAGTATTGTATATAAAACCAATCTATGCTGAATTTCCTTTTTTTAATTAAGCCAAAGGCTTTTAATAAGGATCAAGTATAGAAAAATGTCAACCACTTAGTTCCATAGAAATAGTGATCAGAATGCTTGCCATTGCAATGCAGCACCAGACATGCTGTTGCCGAGTAACACCGGACAGGAGAAGGTGTCTGAGAGCTGGTGATATATGTCAACCACTGCAATATCAATTGGCCAAAACTGGCTGTGCTACATTTCAGGGAAATAAATAATGGGCAAAAGCTTTCTCAGTGTCTCTGTCAGGAAAAGTAAAATAAATAAAGCATTGAAATAAATAAATTTTAGTTTAAGTACTAAGTATAGTACTATGTACTAGTACACTAAGCTATTAAAGGGCATGAAGACCATAGTCAATGCAATATATGCACTTTTTAGAAGGAAAAAAACAAATTGAAAAGAAGGGAAAGAAGGAGTCTGGGATTATGCTGCAGAACTTCCTCTCTATTTGGGCTGGCCTGATAACAAGCTAAGGCTAAACAGAGCAAACACTTTTTACAGTAGACATCTGTTAACCTTTATTGGGACCACAAAAACATGAATGTCCTTAAGAAAATGATTAAGTTAAACATGAGGAGGGAGTTAAAGCTGTTTTATATGGCTAGCCAGTTACACTTTCACAGCCATAATTTTCTGGCCATATATAAGAACTTGGTGAACTCCTTGAAATAGATTGTACATTATGTTTTAGCAGAAACTTGTCTTCCATCCAAAAATACTTATTTGATAGAAAAAGACTCAAAAGCTAAATATGAGTCCTCTAGTCTTGCAACATGAGGAAGCAGACACAGGTATATGATTAAGCTGTAGAGAAAGACTGGGAGTTGCTACTGATATAAGGGAAAGAGACCACAGTATTCCTTAGCAGATCCTGAATAGCACAGCCAGAGTGGGGGCGAACACTGAAACTAGCTGAAAAGATCAGTGCAAGATATGTATTTATATCCTGTAGGATTGTCTCTGATATCTTACAGAATCCCAGCCCTAGAAAGAACTCAGAATAGACCTTGTTCACCTTTCATTATAGAAACTGTGGGGAACTAATGTAACTGTCAAAAGAAAAAATACCAGCAGAACTCATGAAACCTAGAAGGTCCCCCAGCAGAGCTGTGGGAGGGGAAGGCTCAAGACTGGCTCTAGGAAAAGAAAAGGCAAGTTTAGGATTCCAGGTATCTTTGCAAGTAAAGCAACTTCCAACCCTCTGAGGACATTTGAGACAGGGGTTAAACTTTTCTCCTATGCAGAGTAATATGTGAGAGGAGCATATTCTGCTGATACATGTCTTCAGATTCTTAACAGAATCCTTGTCAAAGTAAAAAAAAATCATAAAAAGTGAAAGGAAGATCTTTAATTTTCTTATGTATCTGGTGGAACTATTAAATCAAGACCTCAATTTTGTTCTTGCAAATAGACTAGCTAGTCTTTACAAAGGAAAGACAAGGTGCTGATTCAAACTTGAGTGATGCTGCTAGAGACAATTCCCTTCCTTTACATTTTTTTTTTTGGCAGAGAAATGATCTTGTTTCATTTTTAAACTACTAGAAAAACAAATTAAAGAGAAGTCATGTTTCTGTTCACAAGGAGGGTGTGTTCCCTGATTAGCTGAAGCTAGTAATTACCTTTAAAATGGAACCTTTTTTTAAAAAAGTGAATATTTTAGAGCATCAAATGGACAATAAAGGCTATTTTATAGCTGTCTCTTGAAGTCTTATTGTAAATACAGTCACCCTATAAAATGCTATTAATTATAACTATAAATAGGAACTACCTACAGAGTGCTTATGTGGTTTTGACAGCATTTTGGGTACCTTTTTTTTTTTAATAAAGAGGACAATTTTAAATTACTGTGCACTGCAAGCTTTGGACTATGTGCTTGATTTCCATAAGTAGATAGTTACAAAATTACCCATACTTTTTGTGGAGGGCTGACTTTGGCTGGTTGCCATATGCCTCACAGATGCTATATTACTCCGCCTCCTCAACTGCCCAGGGGAGAAAATAAAGTAAAAGAAATCGAGATAAAGGCAGGGAGATCCTTTTTCTGCTACTGACGTGGACAAAACAGATTCGACTGGGGAAAAAATGCATTTATTGACAATTAAAAGTGCACGACATGGTGAGAAGCAAAGAGAAATATGAGAAAACCCTCCTGACACTCACCCCTTCCCTCTTCTCAGCCTCAGCTCTGCTCCTTCTCTCCTGACTGCTATACCTCTTCAAACCAAGCGGCGCACAGGGATGGGGAATGCGGAGCTGCTGTCAGTCCATCGCAGCTCCTCTCTGCTATTTTTTCCCTCCTTGCATTTTTCCCTGCTCCAGCCTGGGGCCTTCCCACGAACCGCAGGAAAAGCCCAGCCCGGCCGGGCTCTCTCCCGGCCGCAGGCCCATCCCTGCCGGGTCTCTCCGGCCCCGTCCCTGCTCCCGCTGTCCCCTCGGGGCTCGCAGGGCTGTTTCTCGCTCCCTTCCCCTGGCTCAGCCCTGCCTGCCGGGCAGCGTTTTGCCCTCCCTTGGCCAGGCTTTCCCCGGGGCTGAGGGGCTCGGCCGTGCCCTGCGCTGGGGCCGCTGCAGCCGCCGGCACCGCCTGCATTTCTTACGCAGTGTAATTTTGTAATGAGGTCTCCGCGTGTAATTGCTGTGGAAGAGGATGGAGGCTTTAAATCTGGCAGTTTGCAAAAGCATAAGGGTTCCCACTTTTCTTGCTGTTGAGTGACTATCGAAAGGAGAAAGTGAAGGATTTTGATGAATAGGTGAAGAAAATAATACCTGTATTTTTTTTGGACAGGAATATTATCACGTGTCACCACTATAAACCTGTTGCAAACTAATGTTTTGACTCGCTAATCACTGGATATTTCAGAATAACAAAACAGACTGATGCAGCTCCCTTGCAATTAACTGAATGCAAGCTTGTAATGTTGAATGTTAGTCCCACGCTTAAGGGGTTTTGGGGTGTTTTTTTGTTTTGGTTTTGGGGTTTTTGGTGTGCTTTGTTTTGTTTTGTTTTATTTTTTAATAAATAAATTTTGCACCTTTGACATCATGACAGTATAAGCATTCTCAGCATACCCATTCCTCTCACAGGTTCTTGTTTTAATAGCTCAGGATCTGTGGCTGCATCACCTTTTCAGTCAAATAATCTGTATTCACTTGAGCAACTCCATTGCAATCATTTGTTACTGACCTTTATCTGCCACTGTCTGACTTACTGGTCAGCAATTCAAACTTTTTACATGGATTCCCTAGATTAATTTCAATTTTGGGTCCTGAAACAGAGTAGTTTTCCTGTTTTGATGTTTTTCATGTGGTAGTACTGCACAGGATAAGTGCTCAGGTTTTCTAGCACTTGTAGGAATTATGCTGACTTTTGGTAAAGAAACTTATTTTTTCATGCTAAAATAACAGCCCTTGAAATAAAAATGAGCCAGGAAACTTGATAAAAGAACAAATAAAATATATTTTTGTGGCAAAGATATTAATATATTTTGATGATCAACATGTTACTAATACATCGAGAGAATGTTAATGAATTTCTTTACATAATTAGGATTAGCAAAAACAGAACAAAGTAGAATATGTCACTGCAAACCAATTAGGTAGAAAGTGAATAATCTGGGAATTACAATTAGCACAAGAAACACAGAAATCACTGTGTTGGAAGATAGCACTGTGACCCTGTTGACATCTTTATCCTCTTCCCGCACTCCATCTCTGTTGTATAATGATTATACAATGTAAAACTATTTCCAGGGGGTTTTCTTTTTCTACCAATCTAACTGATGAAACTTTATTTACTTTCATTGTGAATTAGAACACAAGTCAGCCTTCATCATCACCCTGGTTATTTTTAGAAAAAATAAATTCATGGCAAACATTGATCTAGTGGTTTCTCATTACCCTTTTAGGTTCCAGCATTCATCCATTTGCAGACTTTCTAAGTAATAGATTGCCTTAGAATCAAAAATCCTATCCTTGAAAATGTGCCTGCTATCCTTTTTAATATATTTCTATCATATGGAAATGGTCCCATCACATCCTTTGGCAGTTGGTTTCAGAAATCCCCTGCATGGGAATAGAAAAAAAATATTTTTAGCTTTTTGTCCGCTTTAAAATTTTTGATTTCTATTGGTGTAATCTTTTTTATTTTAACAATGCAATATTTAAACTATTATCTCCTATTTGTCTTCTCTGCACCACACCTGATTTTATGGATATTTATTAAAGTTTTAATGATCTCTACATCTGTCCTTGCAAATCTTCATTTTTTTTTTCTCAAAAGCTAAATATTGCAGGACTCTTCAGTGATTCCTGTATCAGAGCTATTCCTTAATATCCAATGACATATGCTGATTTTTTTTCCTAAACTTTTTTCCTCTACTTTTTTTTTTTTTTTTGTCTAATGCAACTATAGGCTGAGCTGTTATTGAATCATACAATGGGTGTATTGCTAATGTGGGATATGGAAAGACTAAAATAATCTCCTTGCTCCTTCCAGTGCTTTCTACATTGAGACATGCTTGAAAATGGTTTTTTCCATTATAGATCCATTGTTACTGAAGCTTCAATTTATTGCATTAAACAGCTGTGAATTTCACTTCTGCTTAGAACTAGCTCATTTCCTTTGCATAATCGAACATCAAGGGATCAGTTCTTTTTCAGAATACACATTTCTAAGGCCAGCTTGCATACTACTATTTCTTTAAAATCTCTGCACAACTGAAAGAGAATAAAGAAGTCACTGTTTTGAACTACAGTTCAGAAAAGCAGTATTATCAGGTGTTGGTTGATAACAAACCAAATGCCTGATAATATTGTGGAAACTATCCATTGTACATAGGATGGAAATCGAAATTTAGAAGTACCAGACTTGCAGAAAGTACAAGGAGAAAGAGTTCTGTGCTCCCACAGTACTTCAACAATGTTTTGAATGAGTACCAGGAGGGAATATGTGCCTGGAAGGAAGCAGATGACTCTTGAGGAATGAGGTTTCACTGGAAAGGCAGACTTGACAGCTATAAGCAAGAAACTTGTTCTTATTAAGTTGCCTTCCCAAAATTGTATTTATTGAGTAGTACAAGGGTAGAATTGATTATGTTAACAACATGAAGATATTGAATAGGATCTGAATTAAAAGCCAGCAACTGTACCTTTTCATGGGGAAAAAAAAATTCAAAAACAAAACTAGATGTGAAGCTTTGGATCTCATTTTTGTTTTGCATCCAAAGCTGTGTTCTTTTTATTTTTTTTTTTTTCTTTGATTGCTTTTTAACACTTCTTAGTAATTCAGGAGAAGGAAGAGCAAAGATTAAGAAGGCTGTATTTCCCATAAGGGTTTTGTAGCTAATTTGTCACAGTGATCGTGACACAGAACAAAATTTTTCCCATCTATCTGTTTATAGAAAAATGTCTTTCTTCTTAACAAGGCAAAAAGGAAGAAATTAGCAAATAAACACCCCCCCCCCCGCCCCCAAACCATGGTTTCAATAGCTTCCATCATTCCTTGCTGAAAAATTGGACTTTCCATGTAATTGAAAGATGGAATTCTTTTCAATATTTCAGCACTTATGTCATCTACTTGGGACTTACCTGAGTCCAGATGCCAGTTCTATTTTAACTCTCTGCTCCAATCTAGGCAGCTTCTCTTTTAGGCTAATGTTCTCATAGGAATTAAGGAGTGTAAAGCATGGATAATGACAGCCCCAACTGGCAAAGCACACTTTTTCAATACATGTGTTCTAGAGTCTCAGAAGTCCAACAGGACAAGAGCACTAATTAGCACACAGGATAACAACAATAATGAAGTGTACAGGGAGATTTTGCTAGAACTAAGTCCTAAAGAGCCACTAGATAATAGCAAACACACCAGTCCCATAAGTGCTATTGTTTCTTACCTATAAATATTTTCAAATAACTAAACCACTATGAAATCTTTCATATTAAAATAACTAAAATTAATCTTAAATAAATCTATTACTATGTCCTGAATGCTGACTAGTAAAGGTACTATACAGATCTGTAATTATTACCTTATTGATCTTGTTGAAAGGTAATAATCCTTGAACCAAGACTTTCCTATGTGAAATACGACTTGTTATCCTGTTTAATTTTCAAATAACAATCAGACTCGGTAATCTTTGTAGATATTGCACAACTAAGAGAATCCAAAAAGGGCTCACATGCAACTATATAGATTAAAGCTTGGGGTTCCCTCCACTGTATATTTAGCTGATAGCACTTAGGCAGTTCTAGTTTCTACATTAACATTTTTTCTAAACACATGTTAAAAATGGTATTGTTCAAAAAAACCAGTGCAAAAACATTTCAGGAATCAATATTTATCCTGCATTAAAAATCCTATATAATTTCCAATTTTAAAAGATAGTACAAAAGTAGTTATTATAAATTGCATGCTATGCATGACCAGCTGCATTCACGTAGAAATTCCTTTTAAATCAAGAAACACTTGATTGAGTCCACATAGAAATTTTGTGTTCGGAGGTATTTTTCTCTGATCACACTGGAGTATCTCAGAGCAACTATGTATTGAAAATCTCACTCTTCATTCTTTTATAAATGTAGAATAATAGGCATATAGTGCGAGCATCGTTTAATGAACATTATAACTCTAACAAAAATGGCTCTCATGTCTAGTATCCATAGTAGAAAAGCATTTTACTTAATACAATTCTTTATTAAAAAAAAAAAAAGTTTAACTGTCTTATTTCTTACAGTTTTGTACTTAGGCAGCTGAAAATTATCTGCTAGGTTTTGAGACTAGTAGCTGAAAAACTCAGACATTGGCATGGGCAATGCTTTTCTGAATCAAACTAATAATTTTGCTGGTTAGTGCCTCACAGTAAAGCTCAAGAATCTCTGCAAGAGACAATTAAGACATAACATTTCCAGACAGAATTTCCTCCCAGCTCTTGACAGTTAGAGGTCAGTCTGGCCTGAAATACAGGGATTTATATCTTTCCCTTGGGTCCATTACTTTGTACATGGTTAGAAAGCTGAAAATGGAAGCTAAAATTCATTTGAACCGCTGTGTAAGATCAGTTAGAATTCTTAATTATGTTGGCCCAGGTCCACAAAAAGATCCATAGAATGCAGGTGCTCAAAGCTGTCACATCCTCTGAAAACATGTAGGTGCCTTAAGATCCAATTGCAGCATTTCAAGTTAGTAAATTTCCCTGAAGACTATTTCTTCTGCCCTGATCTTAGCTGGATTTCATTACAGGTTTGGTTACAAGTCTGATACATTTCAAGTATATGATTAGTTCTATAAGAGGTTTGTTTGGAAGCACCATCAAGAAATAAGGAAAAAAATGCTGTTCAAGAAATTTTTCCATATAGAAAAGATCACTCTTGTGTTTGGTTAAGAAAACATTTGAAATCAGGTCATCCACTGGCTTGAATGGTCAGTGTTCTGCTTCACTTCAAGAAAACAGTTATGTTTTTGTTTAGATCAGATAAAACCCAAGATTTCACAAACTTTTAAAAGCACATTTTCTAGAAAAGTCTTTTAGCCTCTCATTATGCCCTTCAGTAGCCTTGCTGATAGGAAATGGAACACATTTAAGAGCGATAGTAACAGGTTGAAAAAGTACTACCCTCCTACATATTAGAGTAATTGAACATTGCAAATTCTTACAGTAAGAAAATAATTACAGAACAGGAAATTTTATTTCATTTTTCTTTTATTTAAAAGAAAACTTTCATAAGAGAGCAGGAAGTCTTTGACCTGTGGCAGAATGGGGGAGAGTGAACCATGCAGAAAATTAATTTTATCATGTAGAATAGCCTTATCCTAATGGTGCCAAATTTTGATAGTTCTCTAAACATGGGCAATGACTCAGGTTTAGAAAGAAAACTGTGCAGAGTATTAGGCAGAAGTTTTCCACAAATTCAGCGTGCCAGGGAGGAAAGCAAAAAGAATTCATGCACTAAAATTTACATAAGCCCTCCCATCCAATACATAGTCACCACCTACATAATACAGTCATTTAGCTTGGGCTACCTTGTGCAGTACCTCTGACTGCATCTGCGTGGGCCTCTTCGAGGATCTCTAGTGGTTTCTGGGGATCGTTTTGGGAGGTAACCCCTACTCAGTTTCGAGCAAAGTTCAGCTTAGGATGCACAAAACACAAGATTGTGTTCCAAATAAGACGTGATCTTCAGCCCCAGCCTCACTTCTTAAAAAAATTGCCAAACAGGACATAAAATATAAAGATTTACATAAAATTTAAGCAATATCTTCTTAACACAGGGGTAACATCTATTTGCGCTTAAAAGGGGGTTTAAAAGGTGAGACTGATACCATCAGATTACATTTACAGCAAAATAAAAGGAGGAGACTGAGAATTCTGCTTAAAGACATGATTAGGGTGTTCATTTTCTTAAGGAATATGTTACTTGCAGGTCTAGACACAGGGAAAAGATTTATCTGCTCTGTGGGAGAGCAGGATTGAATGGTTCTACATTACTTTTATCATGACCTCATAGTAGTTCTGCCTCTAGTAAGATAATTTCTGTTTTCTAGAAGTTGAAAGGTGGTGACTTGGCAAGTCCATGGAGCTGTTTCAGGGAGTGGGGGAATCTGCTCCATCCCCACCTCATTGCAGACTGCTTGCATGTCTTAAAAAAGTGGGACTTACATGGGCGTGCTGTTGCTTGGTACAGTACATTGACATTCCTTGCTGTGTATTTGTGAGCGTGTTAACCACTGCTCAATGTTCTTAGAGCTGCTTTATGTTCCTGTGCTATGTATATTTTGTGGTATACTTGTGCATTTCAAAAGCACGTCTTGTACCCAGAGTCAATGAGGCAACAAGTGAGTGAATTTCATGTCAAAATTTACAATTACCTTGTCCACCTCCAGACAGACCATGCAAAAGATTTTATAATTAGAAATTCTCATTTCCTCTTCTGATTTTTATTAAAATAA
Source organism: Fringilla coelebs (assembly GCF_963513975.1). NCBI lineage: Eukaryota > Metazoa > Chordata > Aves > Passeriformes > Fringillidae > Fringilla > Fringilla coelebs. The sequence continues at coordinate 80,525,245 of NC_140028.1, forward strand.
TTCTTGCTAATGTCTGGTATGAATATTTTTCAGACATAAAATGCAAAAAACAAATAGCACTTTGGTGTTGTTTTTGTTTCTTTTATTAAGGTAGTTAAAAAATTTAACTGCTCAAATTTTCACTTATTTTTTACCTGAAATTTTACTGGCATTCACTTGGGAAAATAAAAATGTAAACATGTAAATTTCTGTTTGAAAAGGGTCAATTTCTTTATAGCTGTAACACAAAAAAACCCAAACAAAACAAAAAACAAAAAAACAAACCACGAACAAACAAAAACCAAAATAAAACAAAACAAAAAAAATATGGACTCCAGTTTTTCTCAAGAGAAAAATCTTTTTATAAGTAAGAATTTGATATATAAAATCAAGCCATGTGTGATAGACTCCTTCATAAAAATTCCAGCTCAACACTCTCATCCATGAGTGTCTTACAAATGAAGTCATCCCAGATATTTTTAAACTTAAGGGGTTTGAAAGCTTGAGATATTGACCAGATAAAGCATTCCAATTTTTACATACTTACTGTGATGAAATTACTTTTGAGCTCCTTCCCCTTATCTCTCATCTTATCTATTTGCTTTAAGGAGATGTGCTGTAAATCAGAATTATTTATTTATTAAACATTTATTAGCTTGTGGGCTTTTTGAATGTTATACTGAAGGCAGTACTATGAATCTGAATAACAAATTAGTGCCCCTTCAAATCTGATATGAATAGGATGCTGACAATTTTCTTCAAATAAACTATGAATTTTAAAACCAAACTCAAGATGGTTTAATAGAAGAGGATTGCTAACTTTAATAGTTTGATTATCCAGATGGCATATATTTCAGTTCACTCTCTTTACATGTACAGCATTGACAATAAGAAAAAAGACTTTCTACATCAAAGCATTTTGGAAAAATCTAGGAAATATGATGTTTAAATAGGATGATAGTGTTACTGAAACCCAAAATAAATCTGCCACTGAACTATTAATCACTGTCTTTGTTATTGTTTCAGTTCTGCATTATCTAACACTTTCTGTCAATTGCACAGAATACGTGGTTTGAAAGAATGCCAGGATATTGATATGTAAGAAAATTATAGGGGACAATTCCCTTGACTTTTAAAAGCAGTGTTTCTCTCAAATTTTCTCAAGAAACGAAGAATATGCAGTGTTCATTCTTTCACAAAGAATGCTGATCATAAAAATGTATTTTTTATGAAGAGATCTTCCAGAGTGATTACTAGAATTACTGAAGAGAAGTTCAAATTTGAGGGTTTACAGAATATGGTTGAAATGCATTTTTAAAAAATGAAAAATAAAGCTCCATCTAAAGTACCACCTATCTAATAGAGAAGATAAATATTACACATAATCTTTTGTAAATAACTCAGAAAAGAGTTGCAGATGCCTTTTCGAGACAGTATAGGATTCCATGAGCAATTTTGTGCATTGTCTGTTCTTTTTTTCTTGTAAAATTGAACATTTGTAAAATTAAACTCTTGGATATGATAAGATTATATGGAATCCTTATGTATTTGTTAATAAAAGTTGTCTTGATTATAAATGTTTATCACTGGCTACCTTTATTTAAAAAACCCCAGTACCTAGGGTGATTTACAGAAGTTTTGCAATGCTTTCAAATAGATAGGCAATATTGGTTCCAGCCTATGGAACAGAAGCACTTGAGACTCAGGAGCCAAACTTCACTAGAGATTGGTAAACTATCACAACCGACTTCTGAAAGAGAGAAGTAGGCCAGACCAAACACTGTGAAAAGTTTATACATGTCTCTCCAGGCTCTTAGGGGTAAGAAGGGTCTTTCCAGTGGGATATGGAATGGAGGGCTCGCAAAAGACAGGGAACTGATTTGAAAGTGAAACAATGTTATTTTACTTCTCTTGGCATTTGTTCTTGGGTAGCTAAATACACTGAGTGCCTGAAAGCTAACAAATGGTATATAAAATGAGAATACTCAGTGGCATTTTAAATTCAACAGCAATTTAATAGATGGTCTACAAAGGAAGAAAGGAAAACCTCTGTATTTTGGGCCAGGCTATAGTTCAATCTTTCACTGGCTATTTGGTATGAGTTAAAAATGACCACTCTAAAGAAAGTTAAGAAGGTACTAACAGGAGGCTTCTTGGGTGGCCCCAAAATACCTAAGCCAATTTTCTTTTATTTTAATATACAAGGACATTTTCCATTCAAGAGTATCTTGATTACATGCTTTTACATAGCTTTGAAATCAATTGCTTCAAATTTTCATTAGGATAGTGCTTAGGATTAGGTGCTTAAAACATTTGGGACACACATTTTTCTGCTTGTATTTTTTTACCAAGTTGATGAAGAAACATGCATGCTATCAAAGAGTCATGCCACAGTTAAACACACTTCTGTTTCAAAAATAAGGGTGGTGGACAGGAACAGAATGTTTCTTATAGTTATGGATCTTTGATATAACAAAAATATAACACAAATTACTGCTCATAGACAGAGGTTTAAGACCATTGTTCCATCAGGGTATGTTCAGGATGTTTTAAAGTATGTTTGCAAAATGAATTTTTTAAAGTTAAAACTGCAATAAAAGGTGGATTATTAAGTTATTGTATTCAGTAACATTATTATTTACCAGAATTTTCTGATTGGAGATTTAAAGGTCAGTGTGTTAAGTTTAGGAAATTTTCAACATATTAAATAGGCATTAGTTATCTCTCTATCTGTGTGTTTGTGGAGGGTTTGCTTTTAACCTGGAGAATTTCACCTTTGCATGGTTTAAAATATAGATAAAGTTGCCCGGTATTAGAAAGTTTACCAATATTTCTGAACCTTCTTAGTTTCCTCTAAGTGTCCATTGTGCACTTAAACTGATATCTAGTTCATGATTCCAAGGAAATATAACCCTGAGGTCTGTTGGCTATAGTAATAACTTATATTTATCACCATGGCTGATGAACAAAGTGCTGTAACTTGGCCTTTTCATTTCACTTGTTTTCCAGAAGGGAAGGAGTGGGAACCAAACCTCTTTTTTTGTATACTGTTGGATAGTAAATGATCTTGTTATTTGGACAGTAGTTCTGTACATTATCCATATTAAATAATTTGTGGGGACTTTTTCCTCTGAAATATACAGTTGGCCTATCTCAGTCATTTCTTTATTGCAGAAAAAGGCTTTCCACATGCTTCAGAAGTGTAACTGTGATATTTTGTTCTTCCTAATTCTACACAGTCACTGTAAACTTCTGTCAAGAGAATAAATCATTATGAAGAACAGCTTGGTTTAAGTTTGCCTATGTATTTGGAGTACTTTCGACTTTTACACTTTTCAGTTTAAAGCGTGTCTCATACAAAACCAAAATAATTAGGGTCTTTTTATCCTCTGCTTCTGAACAATAAAAGTGGAAGTACAGCAAAATTTACTCATAAATTATCACACTTTGCAGTTGAAAGTCCATATAATGTGGAATTATGCACCAGTATCCATTCCTGAGTGGGGTGAAGTATAAAGCTAGGAGATACTTTGATCAGAGAAATGCCAACTTATAAAATTATTCACAAGTACTTATTACATCTTAAACTCACTTCAAATTCTAATTCAAACTTAGTTCCAAATTTAGAAACTTCATAGAGAGCACAGTATCAGAAAAAGGTACTTTTCCAGTTTTATGGTTACTCCATGGAGCTCTGGAAACTTCCTTCTCTAAGCTTATGTATTTGTGTGCAAAGTTTGCAAGTTACTTTGATAGGGTAATTGTGGGGCTTTTACTTATATGGTAGTTGTGTGTAATGAAGAACTGATGTTATTTGGTTCCATGCCTGTCTCTTGAGGAATCCATATGACTGAAAACTAAAAATACTAATCTGCTTAGGTAAGACAGAAGATGATACTGTGGATAAGATACAGGAAAATAACATACTATAAGTCTACTTAAATGTGCATTTATTAATATCAGTGAAGTAATTTAAAGGCTGCTTGGCAGGATGATGAGCACTATGTGAAGGCCAAAAGCAAGCTATATCATATAGGTTTGGAAAAATCAGAGATTATAATTTTTTGTGGTTTCTTTCAGAATATGGAAGAAAAACCCCAACAAAACAACAGTTTGTGTGTGAGATTTATGTTTTACCTCTTCAGGGCTTTCATGGGAAAAAGGACCCACATTAAAAAGGTAGTAGAAATGAGTGTCTGACTGTGTGGAGGAGGTGGCACACCCCCAGGTTGAGGAAAGGGTATGGACTACCCACAGGGTAAGAAGTGTGAGCCTGCAAAAGAAGGAATTAGGCAATTGCTATGGCAGCCCAGACATGGTGGGAGGGAGGGTGGCTGCAGAAGAGCACCAGGGAGAAGGTACCTCTCCATGTAGCAAGTGCCTCCAATTGGAGCCCAAGGTCATGAGTGGCTCACGCACACTGAACTTCCACACAAATGTCTCCAGGCACACACTGCTATTTCTTTGTGCTTTCAGAAATAATGTAGTCCTGTCATGCTTCTGCTCTTTGCTTTTTCACAGCTGGGTCACAGGGCCTTATCTCATCTATGAAGAAAAGTCACTGTATTTTTGGATCAAATAAAGTCTAGCTAAAATAAGATAAGGTTAACTGAGCTAGAACTATTGCACACTCATTACAGTGAGAAGGGCCTAAAAAAGGAGTACATAAACTCTGACCTGACTGCTTTATTTCTTCTTGTAGATTGTTCTGTAGAGCTCTTTTGTGTGAGTGGCTTATCCAGTACTTGAAAACATCACCTTTTACACTTAGCCAGAGTGAAATTTCTTCAGGTTGTTGTGTATATAGGATTTACAGAGGAGTCTGTTTTTTACAGCTTACAGTAATGCACAGTGGGAAGAAGGAAAAGAGAAAAAGCTTATGTATTTCATAGAATCACAGAATATTCTGAGCTGGAAGGGACTCACCAGGATCATGAAGGCAAATTCTTTAGTGAATGGCCCACAAAGGGATCAAACCCACAACCTTGGTGTTATTAGCACCATGCTCTAACCTACTTGAGTTGTTTCAGACAAAAACAGGGAGAGGCTGTCACTTTTCTAGCTAGTATCTAAAGCTATGAAACTATGGTAGCTATTAATTTTTTTGGTTTTATTTAAGTGACAGTAATTTCTATGGATTGCCAGTCAAATTCTTTCATTTTATATATTCTGGAAGAAATAACATTTTTCTATCGTGGAACAGTTTCATCTGAGGTGGGCTGGGAAGAACTTGAGAGCAAAAGGGATTTGGAATCATAAACAATGCCCTTTTGTAATGACTACAGTGTCAGAAAGAAAATATGGAAACAGTGCATTAATCTGTGCTTTAATTGCCAAATCAAAAAGATTACAACATACCAAATTTGTTTCCATTGTAAAGGAGACAGAATTACTGTCTAGCGATTCAGTTCTGCTGAAGAAAGCTTCCTTTTCTTGACAGCTCTGTGTACATCAGATCCTGGAACTTTGTGGCTGTCTGTGTAGGGCATGTATGTCTGGTTTAAAGGCTGAAAAAATATTTTTAATTTGGTTTCACAGAAGTCCTCATTTCTGCCAACCAGGAAAATTTAAATTGAAGTGTCTCTCACAGACTGTCCAATGCATGTCTCCTTAGGTGATTCCCATGCAGCTCTGTGTTTCTTTAAAGAAATGGGAGTGATAGCTGCATCATTCTCTGGTGATGTGAGTCCATGTGCTGGTATGGATTATACACTGACACTGAAAGCCTCCCTGTTATGACTTGGGAGGCATGAAAATCAAAATATAAACAACAATTAAAGGAACCAGTGTCCTAGTTCTTCCCTAAAATGTTTCCCTTTTTGTCTCTGTAGCAAGGATTGCTCAAGACTCAGCACCAGCAGCACACAGCATATTCCTGGAAAGCTATGAATTTTTGTATGACATAAATATTAGTAAACCTAATCATCACTCCTGTTTGACTTGTGGTCAGGTTATTTTAAGGAGCAGCTTAAAATTTGCTCGGTTGAGTTCATCCCATGTTACAGTTTCTAGTAATTGCTAGTGCCAACTGGATTATAGTGTTCATTCCACTTTGTGCCATTATGCTGATAATGTGTGGGTATGACAGGATTGTACTCACATACATACATACATGCATAAAAATCTTAGTTGTTAAAAGTCCCTATGAATTATATCTTTTATTCAAACAGTGAGCCAGAGCTCCAACTGGAAGCTGTGTTAAAGCACCCAAAGGGTTTAACGAAAACAGGAACAGAAAACGTGCTTTTCTTGAGGCTTTGCTTCAGTACATGCAGTTCATTACTGCTCACTACTTGGTCATAAGACATTAATAAAACCCTGTACAAAGAGAACATTCCTTGATCCTTAGGATTGCTCACAGGGGTTAAGCTTTTTATAATGCTGCATAGGCCAGTCATTTGAGAAACTTGTACACTCAGTGTCATACAAATTTTTTTCTGTGGTAAAAGCGAATTTTGTATGTCAGTGGCCTAAAAATATATGACATCGTATAAGACTTTGGCAAGCTAAATGCTTATTACAGAGGAATTTAAAATTAGTGCTTAATGAATGAACGCTGCTTAAATATCAGCTTATGGCATTGTAAATCAAGGTTACTGTGCTTAGGTCATGCAAGATTAGGAGCTGTAAAAGTGACCCTTTATCTCAGTGAAATAATAATTTTAAATTCAAATTGTTTTAATTGAAATATGCGTTATGGGCTGAAAGAATTAGGGGTCTTCAGGCCTCATAGCCATTATGTAGGAAAGGGGAAATTATGATTATATGCAGACTGGTGATCCCAAAGCTGAACTTGCTTTGCACAGGAGGTTGGGCAAGAGTCCCTGGCAGACTGAATTATTCAGTCTTTCTGTAATTCTACAACATCAAATAAATGCAGAGACAATACTCAAAAGAAAACAGAAATCCTTCAATGAATTCTTTAAACAGATTTTTTTAAGTTATTTGAAAACATAATTTTAATCTGTAACATTTTTCCTCAGTGTTGGAATTAGTTTAATGTATATATTCAAATAGATAAAATTTATGTCTTCTGAATTGATGACAAAGCCTTTAGAGACAAGAATCCCATTTATATCACTAAATTCATGGCTCATCCCCCAAATCCCTTTTTAAAGATTATGCTGAAATCTAAACTGTACAGAATCTTGTATTTTCTGGGAGGTTCTTTTTTCCCATTTTATATCACATTATTGTTAAAAGTAAATAATGAAACTAAAAAAAAAGGAAAAGGAAAAAATGGGACTTGAAATTATTATCAAGTTTTGGCACTTGAAATTATTTAGCTATTTTTTGCCATGCTGTATTTTTCTGGTATTGATAAAGGAAAATAAGTAGATTCTATGCTGCTCACATCTACATTACTGTGCACTTTACACAGAACTAAAATTAGTTCTAGAACTAAATAAATATGGAAAAAAAAGAAAATATTAAATGGGAAATCCTATGCTGCAGTATTTCTTCCAGTTCCTAACCTCCACAAATAAAGACCTAGGAAAAGAAAAGATCACTGAAAAAGTATAGAGAGTAGTATAAGCATGTAAGGAGGGGAAAAATCTGACATGCAACATAAAAGGTGAAATAATATTACTAGAATCACAGAATCACAGAAATGTTTAGAATGGAAAAGACCTCTGATATCAAGTCCAACCTTTAACCAAAGACCACCACATCAACAAGATCATGGCATTAAGTGCCATGTTTGGTCATTTCTTACAGACGTCCAGGGATGGTGATTCCACCACCTCCCTGGGCAGTCCACCCCGATGTTTAACAACCCTTTCCATAAAGAAATTCTTTCTGATGTGCAATCTGAACCTCCCCTGGTGTAGCTGGATGTTACATCCTCTTGTCTTGTTGCTAGTTGCCTGGGAGAAGAGGTCAACACCCACAAGAAAGGGGAAAAAAGTCATAGGAAAGAATTTTCTGTCGCTACATGCAAATTTTCTCTGCCAAAATGCAAAGCAGAAGAGATACATTAAAAAAAATCACCTTGAAAATATATAAAAACAAATCAGATACAGGAATGATAAAATATAAAAATAGCTCGCTTTAATATTCTGTCAACAAACAACCTTTCCCTTGTCCACTTTAACTCATCACATATTTACTTACTGCTTTTTATTATCTTGTCTTCCTCAAAGAGCTTTAATATGCATTTTTGAAAATACAAAGACAGACTAAGCAGTAAAGCTACATCTTTTAGCACCAATATATCTGACTTGAAATCCAAAAATGTTTACTTGGTGAAAGCACAGTAAAATGTTACTTTAGCAGAGTCCATAATATCATGCTGGTCTATTTGCTTCCCTTAGGAAATTTCTGCTCATAAAGGAAATGATCCTTTCCATATGAGTTAAATCAGAAGGCAATAATTTCTTTAAACTCTTTGGATGCAGAAACTCAGACAATAATATGAATTGTTGGTTCTGATTTTCTTTGTAGCTTGAAAAAGATGGGATAATATATGTTTCTAAATATTTTCTTTTTTTTTTTGTTTTTACAAAGGAGTTACAAGTGTTTTGTTTCCTTTCCTTTCTGCAAATTTTAAATATGTAAAGCCTACAAGTGTTTTTCACTAACACTTTGAAGCCTGGGGTTAGATTTGGGAGCCAAGCCAGCTGAATATGCTTGTCAGCTGGCCAACATTGTCTCCCTGAATGTTGAATACCAAAGATGTAATAATGTTCTTCAACTTAATGACATCAAAAGCATTGAATTGAAGGCAGTGTATTTGAAATGCTAGATGTATTTATAATGAATTTATGCTAATTGAAGTGTATCACTGTGAAGCCTTCCTTTTCCATTTTTCACTGAACTGTGCTTTTGCTGCAAATACACTCTATAAATATCTTATTTTTTCTTTGTATTGAGAGAATTATAAATTGGGTTTTTTGTAATGGGGGATTGAGTCAAGGAGAGATACACTTCACAACATCTGCAGACTTTCTATGGAGTGTTTTATTTCTTAAATAGTTGTTACTAATGCAATGAAAGTGTTATTAACAAAAGGTATGTATTCACACAGTATAGTCAGTCAGTCAGTCAGTCAGTCAGTCACTCACTCACTCACTCACTCACTCACTCACTCACTCACTCGCTCTCACCTCCCCTTTTGGTTACCCAGTTGGCTCTGTAGCTGGGGACAAAGCCCAGCTGTTTCCTCAGGAGCAGGGGACATACTAAGGACACTTGGCTTTTAGGCAGGAGTTTGGGCAGTTCTTCAGAGCGATGTTTGTTTCATTAGGTGTTTCTGTAATGCCGTAGTCTTCCTCTGTACAAGTGCTACTGCAGTCTTGGATGTGCCCTGACTTACATGACCTTTTCTTGATGTCAGCTGTGCTTTAGTGGCCTTCTACAGACTGAGCAAACTCTTCCTGTCCTGACTTTATTGATTCTTGCATATCCAGCAAGACTCCTGATTGCCAGATGTTGTCCATGAGCCTGTACACTCGCTCCCTACTCAGCACATACTTTTCCTCTTTTCAGACCTTTGTTTCCTGGTAAATGTTTCTCAGTCCAAGCCTACTGAAATTTATGAAAGCTTTTCATAAAAATGGACATAAAGAAGGCCTTTCTGAAAGTATCAGTCCTACATCTCTCTAATAGTTTTGCCTGGCTTTTGTCTAACTTTGAAAGTAATTGACTTTTATAAAATTTCATTAAACTTTTCTTCAGTTCAGAGAGTGCTGTCAGAGTACTTAGTGGTAGAGTTTCTAAGTTCTTTTCCAATTCAGTTGTTCAGATTCTTTTCCTTCTCCCCACTTCTACAAAAGACTGTAAATAATTTCTCCAAGATTTAGCCAAAAAAGTACTTCAAATATTATTCACTTTCTTCCTAGAAGTTTTACCTTTACAGAGCAATGAATACACTCTCCATTCTGTCAAATTACGTAAGATTCCCTGCAACAGATTTTTTTTTCTTGGTGTATCTCTTCACATTGCCAATAACTGCAAAATCACAAAGCGTCAGCATTGAACAGAAAATTTTAGACAGCTCCCCAAAAATAATCTATAACTATTTGATCTCTTTCTGCCTTAATAAAACTTATCTGCATCTCTCTGCTCCCGTTTAACACTCAAACTTGCAACTTTGTTTTTTTGACACTGTGCTTTTTTTCCCCCCCTCCCAGAGTTACATCCCGTCTCTCAACACGGCTCCCATGCTCCACAAAGAAGCAGGTCAGGCACTGCATGGGGAGTTCCCTCCTATTTAGACTGAAACCAACCATTTTGACACAGAGCTCTGGTGTGTTGCTAAATCCGCCATGGAACAGTTAGCAGATCAAGATTCAGTATCCTAGAAATATATTAAAAAACTCCTTTGTTTCTCCAGAATGCTCAATAGACAATTAGGTTGATTTGTATTATCTTTAGTCTGTAGTACACAAAGTGTCACTTTACATGAACAGCTTTATGATAGTTAAAACAAAAAACAGAATCATTGTTGCTAAAGCAAAGTAAACTGAAGGGTTTTTTTTTTTTTTTTAAGAAATGCAGTAAAATGTATTCATTGCTCAAAAATATCTGTTAGAGAAAATATGTAATAATAGTGTGTTTGGAATATATCTATCCTCAAGGTTTTAGCAGCCACAGATTGCAAATATAGGGCAGACATAAAATATATTTCTTGTTCTTACCCTTCAGATAATTAAAAACTGTGGTTCTCTGAAAACAGCTCACTGTTAGGACAGTCACTGCAAGCTCTCAGGATATTTATCAAACAATAACATTTCCTACTCAAGCACCTCAACAGCTCTCACTATCAGGAACCTTTTAAAAATAATGAGATATTGCAGTTGTTACAGGCACAAGAACCTGGAAATCTATTACGTGGACAAGCTTCAGGGTGAGAAAAATGGAGACATGATAAATATAATGGCTTTGAAACCATAACAGGTTTTTATTTGCCCAGTTACATTAAAGAGAATGATGTAAAACATATTGTTAGAAAACTTTAAATTTAGACTTCTTTTTTACTTTAAAAATTGATGCATGAAAACCGAGTGCTCTTGTAGATAGTAAAACTGTTAACCTTGGAAAGCTGAAATGTATTTACAGAGGGGAATAGATTAAACATTAGCATTTGACACATTAATTGACTAATAGTAGTGACACTACAGATTCATCTTTAATGTCATTCTTCTCTCTGGTAGATTGTCATTGTTCCCTTGAAATCAGTGTCAAATGAATTTTTGTATTCCTTCAGTCCTTGACAATTTTCTAAAAAGTACAGTTTTGGTATTTTAACTTGAAAAAAGACTCTGCACAGACATGCTGCTGTGAGAGACTGAAAAGTGAGCAGGTAATGACTCAGTCAGCCATTTGCAAAGAAAGCAGGTGCTTTGCTGCTGATG